>NC_052614.1:40930180-41184244 GCF_016545825.1 Eucalyptus grandis
TGAAAATATTAGATTGTCGAGCCTAAATGACATGGGTATTTCAGCGCTGCTTTTTACATATATCAGAATTAACTAGTGGAATCTGACTAATAGAGAGCATGAATAATTTCGATGCCACGTTCGAATGTCCAGCTCGGGCGATGTGGGGGTGCCGTTTAATCGGGAAGGAGGGCCCGCTTTGGTAGGTGAAATCCTACGTGGCACAGCATTGCTGGCCAAGGTCAAAACGTGGCATGCACTAAAATAATCCCGAAAGGGCACCCAAAAAAAAAAAAAGGGAAAACGAAAAGAAAACGAGGGACTTTTGTTTATGCCACCAAATGTCCCTCACCAACCTCCGATGGCTCCTTGCCCGGCGTGGTAGGTGACGCCCCGAGACGACCCAATCTCCCCTCCCCTCCCCCCAATCGCAGCGCGCCACGTGCGCAACAAGACAAGCGGAGACACCCCGCGAACTCCCGTCAAGGCTAAGCCCGAGGCGGCACGTGGCGGGTCGCGATTGGCCCCCGCCCAAAGGGACAGCCCGGGCGGACTTCTCCACCGCCGTCCCTGGCCAGGGCGATACGAAAGGACGGAAATGCCCCCATCGAACCCCGACTCCCACCAGCTCCTCCTACCCGCCACCAGCTCGTGTATATTACCCGCAACCAAAGCTCAAACCAAACCTCAGGGAAGGGACGAAGGCGCCACCACCAAACGCTCACCTTCTCATCATCAGCCCTCTCTTTCTCTCTCTCTCTCTCTCTCTCTCTCGATTCTCCGCCCCGCCACGACAATGGAGGCGAAGCCGTCGGAGCAGCCCCGCGAGTTCATCTTCCGGTCGAAGCTCCCCGACATCTACATTCCCGACAACCTCTCCCTCCACGCCTACTGCTTCGAGAACATCTCCGAGTTCGCCGACCGCCCCTGCGTCATCAACGGGGCCACCGGCCGGACCTACACCTATGCCGAGGTCGAGCTGATCTCCCGCCGGGTCTCAGCCGGCCTCAACGGGCTCGGCGTCGGACAGGGCGACGTGATCATGCTGCTCCTCCAGAACTGCCCTGAGTTCGTGTTCGCGTTCCTCGGCGCGTCCTACCGGGGCGCCATCAGCACGACCGCGAACCCGTTCTACACCCCGGGAGAGATCGCCAAGCAGGCCTCAGCTGCCCAGGCCAAGATCGTAATCACGCAGGCCGCGTACGCCGACAAGGTGAGGCCGTTCGCGGAGGAGAACGGGGTCAAGGTCGTGTGCATCGATACCGCGCCGGAGGGCTGCCTGCACTTCTCGGAATTGATGCAGGCGGACGAGAACGCCGCCCCCGCGGCGGACGTCAAGCCGGACGACGTCTTGGCGCTCCCCTATTCGTCGGGCACGACGGGGCTTCCCAAGGGAGTGATGCTTACGCACAGGGGTCAAGTGACCAGCGTGGCGCAGCAGGTCGACGGAGACAACCCCAACTTGTACTTCCACAAGGAGGACGTGATCCTGTGCACGCTCCCGTTGTTCCACATATACTCCCTCAACTCGGTGATGTTCTGCGCGCTCCGTGTAGGCGCCGCCATCCTGATCATGCAGAAGTTCGAGATCGTGGCGCTGATGGAGCTCGTGCAGCGGTACCGGGTGACGATCCTGCCCATTGTCCCGCCGATCGTGCTGGAGATCGCCAAGAGCGCCGAGGTGGACCGGTACGACCTGTCGTCGATCCGGACCATCATGTCGGGTGCGGCCCCGATGGGGAAGGAGCTCGAGGACACCGTGCGAGCCAAGCTGCCCAATGCCAAGCTCGGACAGGTGAAATATCCTCTCTCTTCTCTTCTCTCGATTTAATGCTTCCGACGGATTAAGACAGCTCTACGGGATACGGTTATCAATGCGTAGTAATGATAGCATCGTAAATGGTAAATGTAGTGGATTCGAATCCGTAATTATTGAGCAAGATTACTATGTTTTTTACATGATCTTGCTCATTGGTGAAGTTCATTTCTGAATTGGGTATGCGATTGAAATCCTTCGAGATCGCGAGTACTCAAGATGAGACAAGAAGGTAGATTCTACTTCTTCTTCAATTTCGCGTGAGGTAGATTTTTCGGTCGACTGGAAATGTCGTGACAGGAGGGAGGCAACAAGGGCGAGTGGCGACAAGCGTGTTTGACCGTGTTGTGTAAGCTTTAGGAGTCGAGACTTTCTGGTGGTTTTGTGCTTATCCTGTATTGGGTAGGACCCATTTTCACCTAAGAATATGCTTTCCTCCCTCGTTAGGTAGGAAATTTCGCATTCGATAGAGCCGGCTGCAATAGTTTGATCCGCATGCCTCTTTTCCATCTTGAAAGATAGAGAGAGATAGGGTTTTAATTCTGTCCCGCATCAATGCGATGGACAGGGCGGATTGCGACCACATCGTTTTCGATCCCGCTAGAGACGTTGTGAATTTGAGATGGGGTTTCAATCTACCCTAGCGTGATATCAAGGTTCAAAGAGAATCTACTTTGTTCCAAGGGAGAAGGGGAAAGAAACTCAAGTGCACTAAAGTCCCCCACCATTGATGGCCTTTTCTGTCCCTTTTGGATTCAAAGTGACATCCCCACATCTGGTCAAACCCTAGCTTGTCTTCTTCCCTATTGTCACTTTAAGAAAATCTCCAAATGCAAGAGCAGAGATGAACAGTGGAAAGAAACATGGGGAGAGGAAATAAATGGGGCAGTTACTCCTCATTCATCGCTTACCAAATAAATCGGTCCATCCCCCACTAAAACCCCCCAAAGAATCATTTCCCCTATTGATTGCCATCCGGAAACTGCCCGCTTGGGACATTTGCCATAAGATCTATCTCATCGATATGCTCTAATAAGGCCAAGGAGGCCCGACTTAGAAAACTAATTCCTTAATTTTTTCGTTTCTTGATATCATTTACAGAAATAAAACAACAAAACGGGAAGTAGAAACAAAACCTTTCTACGCCAACCGTGTACAGGATAATGATTTTATGGGTACTATTTGTAATCGTCTTTTGATTGTGTGATATGCGGAAAAATGTGCAGGGCTATGGGATGACGGAGGCGGGCCCGGTGCTGGCAATGTGCCCGGCATTTGCAAAGGAGCCGTTCGAGATCAAGTCAGGCGCGTGCGGGACCGTCGTGAGGAACGCGGAGATGAAGATCGTCGACCCGGAGACAGGGGCCTCGCTCCCGCGGAACCAGGCCGGCGAGATCTGCATCCGGGGTCACCAGATCATGAAAGGTACGCATCCCCACCCATCAGTTTCCATATTCCAAGTTCTCTTCCTCTTCTCGATGGTGTCGTTGGAAAGGAATATCAAAATTGGTGAGCGGTTGATTCTAAAGTTGGTGGGTCTCGCGGCGACAACGACTTTTTAGGTTATTCTTACAAGATTTCTTCGTGTCTAATCATTTTTAACGATCGGTCAATGACTTCATGATGCGTAAGGTTTTTAGGGTCTTACCAAGAAATCTAGGTTCAAATGATCACACTCAAAGCATAATCTCTCAGAGAGCACCGAATAGTACGAGCACATACTTGTGCGTTTTGATAATTACCCGATGCGGAAATTAAAGGATCGTCTTATTCACCGAGATTGATTGAGTGCTCGAGTAATCTTTAGATCCCCTACTGTTAGGGGGAAAAATCGGGGAAAATCCTAGACTTTGAAAGAGTCAACCCATGAGTAGTTTATTAGCAAGAAGGAGATACGAAAGGTTTCAAAGACACATATTAGCGGCTGAAAACTCCGGTTACTATTTTCTTCTAATGTAGTTAATAATTTCTATTGTAATTCCTTTTGTTTTCCCCTGTCATGGCCAACTTTGGCTTTTAGGGAAAAAATGGAAAAAAGAAGAAGAAGATGCGAATAATGGATTAACTTGACTTGTAACAAATGGGGGTTGGTGTGAGAGAGGATTTGGAGGGGCCTGAAAATGTCCTTTTCCTTTTGAAACAAAGAAATTTGACTTCGCAATGAAGATAATCTAGAAGCCAAGCCACAAAGAAAGATGGTCCAAGCAACAACCAAAATTTTATTTAATGTTTTGTTTATCGCAGCATCACAAGGCGGATTTAGAAATTGCCGGAATTTATTATTTACTAAGTGATTTAACGAAATGTAAACGACGATTAATTTAAAATTAACTTTGTCATGCCGGACCCACCTTTTTTTTTTCCCTCTATATCCATTAGTTGATTTAAATAACTCACCAAGAGCAGGTAGAAAAGATTCCTTTTCGATTACCTTTTCGAGTGGGTATTTATCCAGCATGACTGGGAAGTCATTGCATTTCTGTTTATAAATAGCAATAGAATCGGATTAGGAGTAGAAAGATACTCATCATCAACGATAGCAATAATGGCATTGATTTTGCACCAAATGAGGGCATTGGGGAGTGACTTTAGTTGCATGATTTTGGTAAGTATACCTCCGATTTTAACTCATGCCGTGTTTCATGATGTATAAACAAAAGCTGTTCAACTATAAATAACCTAAGGAATTTTCATTTAAATTTCTTAATCTAAGTGAGAAAAATGCCCCACAACATTTTAATTCATGAAAAAAGATTATTGGGTATAGTAAGATCTAACCCATGATCACCGGATGCATCATATTAAATTAATTCTGTACAATATGATTAGTTATATCTTGAGCACATTTACAAAGACACCCTCACCTACGACGAAGCACTAACGTGAAGAATTATTGATAAAGAAAAGCGTGGGCCCTTGTTAGGTCACCTGTGAAGATTTTTAGGTGCATGCTTTATGGCCTTGTCATCGTAGACAATGTTTCATGGTCTGATGTCGTTTTGATCTTTGTCTTAAAGGTTATCTGAACGACGCCGAGGCGACCGCAAATACCATAGACAAAGAAGGGTGGCTGCACACCGGCGACATCGGCTACATAGACGATGACGACGAGCTCTTCATTGTCGATCGGTTGAAGGAACTCATCAAGTACAAGGGCTTCCAGGTCGCTCCGGCCGAATTAGAGGCAATGCTGATTGCACACCCAAGTATCTCGGATGCTGCCGTTGTGCCGTAAGTGATCTACACTCAACCAACGTGGTGTCCAATATTTTTGCAAGTTTAGTACAAAATTTATGTGATACAACCATATATTATATATATATTTTTTGGTATTATCAGGATGAAGGATGAGGTTGCCGGTGAGGTTCCTGTTGCATTCGTGGTGAAATCCAATGGTTCCGTAATCACCGAGGACGAAATCAAGCAATACATCTCGAAGCAGGTACATCATATTTCTTATTGGAAATATCAATCGTTTCACTAATTGATTTTGATTTATATTTTTGGTGAAATTATAGATATATCTCTTGAATTAAGACATTCACAGGGACAGAGTTAGCAATTGACCGACTATATTAAAAAATTTGTTCTTTTTTATGGAATGATGTTCACATGAATAGATGTTAGGGGCACGATGAGGTTAGTTGCTTATCGGTCAGCAGTGGTTTGATGGGACCAAATACTCATAGGGGGGAAATTTAGGTAGTTCCCTATTTAAATCGTGACTTGCCATAAAGAAAATGCAATCTTGAATTATTGTGGACCGTCGAAACAATTAAATTCCTTGCCAACTATAGTGTCTAGAGGAGGGTGCATTAGATGTTGACTTTCCACCGGATGTGTAGGTTCTCCATAGCTGTCCACCCACCACATTTCATCTAATATTTCATTTTTAACTTGATCTGTCTCTAACATGAAGGGTTGACCGATCTATGATTGCAAAGTTGTAATCGGTTCTAAACATATGAAGGCTCTAAACGAAGAAATAAACAAGTATTTCCATTTTTAGGGTTTTGGGATTTGTATTCAAAATGATTAAAATCGCTAGCTAAACTTAGCGTTTGTTTGGTACATTTTGAAGCTGATTTATAACTATGTTGTGTTGTAGCAATATTCACATTTTCATTCGCTATATACATCTTTAAAAAATCGGGGGGAAACCGTTATGGCAAGGAAATATTTTATCTGATACTTTATAGAAACCTGTTTTGACTATTGTAACTGTTGTAAGAAATTCGTACGAAATATTCTCCTGATGAAATTTTGAAGTATTGAGCTAAGGCATGGTGTTTATTGCTTCTTTGCAGGTCGTGTTTTACAAGAGGATCAAGCGGGTTTTCTTCACGGACGCAATTCCGAAAGCCCTCCGGAAAAATCTTGAGGAAGGACCTAAGAGCAAAGTTGGCCTCTGGTGTTTACAATTAATTTCTCATACCCTTTTCTTTTTCAACCCTGCCCCTGTACTTGCTTAAAGACCCATGTAGTTGAAATGAATGTAACCTCTTCGGAGGGGCCAAATATGGAAGGGGGAAAGAAAGACATATGGCGATGATTTGATTTCACATGCTATTGTAATGTATTTATTGTTTCAATTCCGAATTAGACAAAGTGCTTAAAGCTCTCTTTTCGGATTTTTTTTTCATTAATGTATAATAATTGCGGACATTACAATATACTGTACAACGTGATTTGAGCTTGATGAATTACAAGATTGGAAGAACTTCGAAGACATTGACGTGTTGATGTTGAGGTTCTTGATTTTGCATTACTTGTGGGTGTCTAGCTCTTCATTAAAATTAAGATTGCACAATTGCGTAAATCCACCTAGTTTTAGTCTTGTATTCAGCATTTCTTCTTTTAAAAAATTAGAGAGAGAAAAAATGTAGTCAAATAATGATAGCAAATGTATTTACTAAGTTCATGAGTTGGATATGCAGGCCTTGAATCGTCGTCGGAAAAAGAGCTAAGCAGCCTTTATCGGCCAGCCGAAGTAAAGAAAAAAAATCATTTGGGCCACTAAAATTAGGAATTAAATGAATTTGGCCACAAACAGAATGAGGGCCTCTAAATTGCTTAGATATGGGTAGTGGAGTGAGGTAGGACCAGTATATATAATAAAGGAAATCCATTCTACTAGGCCCAAATAGAAGAATTCCTTAGGATTTGAAATTAATCATGCTTCTTCTGAGCTACACGAGCTCGGGTTCAACTGGCAAATTAGGCTTTTGACTCAATTCTTTCTCTAAAGTTAAGGTTTTGTGGTCATCGTGGCAAGTAGAAGCTTCTTCACGTCCCAAAATAGTTGGACCATGTAGCCCACGAACCTACTTGGCTAACTTTGACTGGCCCAGTCTTGTGAAAAATTGGCAATTGTCCTACCATATGATGGCTTCCAAGTGAGTTCTTGTATTTTCTCAAGAAAATTTCGAGTGAATTTTGACTTCTAATTTCATTCATATAATATCCGATTTGCATTGTAACAACTTGACACATTTTGCGTGGGTCAAGTATCCAAAAGAGTTACTCTTGAATAACATTAGAAATTCTTGCCAATATGATATAAGACTTAAGGCATCATAAATTCCTATGTTTAAATGATGTCCTCAATATTGTTAACTTGTGAAGTTCAATAATACTCCCCTTACTGAATATGTGGTTTAGTTCATTCTTGACCTCTTTATCATCCTAGAAACTTACTAGAAGTTGAACCATATCTTAATACTCTCAATTCGGCGAGCATTTCTCATCATTCTCCAATGGCATATGGGCCACGTTTGTACATGAAGTGCATGTCCATTAGGATTTAATTTTTCGGATAACGAGAATGCCATATTAGGATTGTCATATCATCTAAATGCAATTTTTATTCAATTTTTCAACGGCTTAACTAAAAAATTAAAAAAGCGGCATGGAAATTCGAGCTACGCCTGATTTGCTGTCTAGCCCCGGAAACAGTAGTAACACATTTTCCTGCAGTGCTAATGGACAGAAGAAATTTGGTTAGACCCGCCCATCGATTTTTCCATCTCTAGACTTGGAATAACAAGGATTGAACAATGCATGCTGGAAGTTACGGAGCATGATGAAAACCCACCTTCTTGGGAGATAGTGGCTGGTGTTTTACAAAAGATCTGGAAATCAAGAAACGCTATCATTTTCCGAGCCTAAAAGCCGGACCCAAGTACAATCATGAAGGCAGCGTTCGCTACAAGAAAAAAAAGCTAGCACACGTTGGAACCCCACGTAAGACTCGAAGCTGATAGAGAGAGGGAACGAACCTGCGAGGTGGAAACCGCCTAAACATGGCGCCTTTAAGCTGAATGTCAACGGAACTTTCGTCGAGGGTGAGCCAGAAGGAGCGATTGCTAGCATGCTTCGAGATTCGAGAGGGATTGTTGTCACCCGGTTTGCGAAATTGATCCTTTCAGGAATGGCTGAATAAGCGGAATCTCTAGCTCTAAAGGAGGGTTTCTCCCTCCTGGTTTCGTACTTTAATCTGAACGAAGAAGCTGATCTGAAGATAGAACTCGAAAGTGATAGCTTATCAGTACGTGGGCTTATAGCAGGCACTTATCCAAGCTCATGATGCATCTAGGCTGTAATAGAGGATTGCAAATAGAGTTTGGCCCAGTTTAAAAGCACTTCGTTGGTCTGTTGTTCGAGAGAAGCAAATCATGTAGCGGATTGAATTGCCAAATTACTTTTTAGGGGTGCCCTTCCTGTAATTGGATTACTAAATCCCCCATCCCCTTTGGGATCTTTTATGTCTAGATATTGAACATCTTTGTTTTAATTATGGCACTTAATGTATGAAGTACTTTTTCGACCAAAAAAGAAAAAAGATAGGAAAATTAGAAAAGAAGAATTACTATTAGCATATTTGAAGATCTAATTTAATTTTTATTTAGGAAATGTTCAATACCACAAAAAATTAAAACCGATACACCTGTTGTGAATTTTTCCTTAAACTAATTTTTGGGTACCAAAATCTCAAACTAATATATTTATGACAAAGTTATCCCAAACAAAGTTTTGGGTCACTAAAAATCTCAAACTAGTATACTTGTCACATATTTACCCCATGTTAACTCACCTCAAATTTTACCATGAAATTATTGAGTTAGTTGATGCATGATAATAACTCAACTGACATGTTAAGTTCGCATGAAAATCCATATGAGTTTTGGATAAATTTATTATAAATGTATCAGTTTAGGGTTTGTGATAAGCAAAACATTAGTTTGGTGGTAAATTTGTCATAAATATACCAGTTTAGGGTTTTCGGTTACCTAAAAACTAGTTTAGGGTAAATTTGTTATAAGTGTACTAGTTTTGAGATTTTTTATAGTATTAACTCTTTACAAAACGTGGGTACTGTCATATTATTTAAATGCAATTTTTATTCAATTTTTCAATGGCTAAACTAAAACTCAAAACCATCTTTGTTTGTCTATTGTTTGAGATGAAACTCCTTATTTTTTTATTCTTAAATCAAGCAGATTTTTTTGTTCATTTTTATGTAAATAATCAACTATTGCATTTTTTTATTACCATATAAATCTTTTATTTTGTTCTGTTTTACTTTATTTTCGGATTGAGTGTATTTCTTCGTTTAGCAAAATTTCTCTTAAAATGTGATATATGTCATTTACTTTAACTTTTGTTTAATTGAATTCTTACTATCATGAGTTAAGATCAAAATAATATGCATTTTCAAAATTCAAAATAAAATAGAAGTTTCAAATTGAATGGATAATTTTACACTATCATGAGAATCTATCCAAGTTTTAATTAAAAGAGGCAAAAGCTGGTGAATAACATATCAAGAAGTTAAATTTTATTGTTCGGATGTGGAATGGGTTGTAAAAAGTGCCATGTATCCTGTCACTGTGACATCACACAGACAAAGCGAAGTGCTACATGATGAATACGCGAATAAACGTTCTCTCAGCTTCGGCTGCTATGATAAATAATAAAGATATTAATAATACAAACGAACAGTAGCGTTACACTACTTTGACCGTGCTCGATCTGTCCAGCCATCAATGACTTATCTTGGACAAGGTTAGTCGTGGCACTCACTTGTGGTGACACGCCAGCGGCACTTGTTAAGATGATATTGACTATATGAGGACACTTGAGCATCATTCTTACTAAGAAAAGTTTTAAATTATTAGGAAAATCTCTTATGTTGTTTGAAAAGATGACAAAATAATCAAAGACTATTCATGTGTATTTTAGATGAGTAGAACTAGGTTATGTGCAAATCCAAGACAATATTCTTGTGGTTCAGGAGGTAATTCATCAACTTAGAATACGGAAAAGAAAGCAGCATTTTCAGGCTGTGCTTAAATTGGATATGGCTAAGGCTTATGACCGGGTTGAGTGGGATTTTCTAGGTGCATATCTTCTAAAGCTGGGATTTCATACTCGATGGGTCAATTGGATTCTCCAATGTGTGACTACGGTCTCTTATAGTGTGAAATTCAATGGTGAATCTCTACCCTATTTTCATCCAACTCGAGGTTTGAGGCAAGGGGACCCTTTATCGCCATACTTGTTCATCCTAATGGCAAATGTCTTAACAAGCTTAATTAACAATGCAGTGGCAATTGACAATCTTAAAGGTATTAAGCTAAACCGCTGGTGTCCTACCTTATCTCATTTATTTTTCGCTGATGATGCTATATTCTTCCTTGATGCGAAGCTTATCGAATGTCAGAATTTAGCTTCTATTCTAAATGAATATTGTATAGCTACAGGACAAACTGTGAATAGGAATAAATCTGGTCTGTTTTTTAGCACTGATTGTCCTAACACTTTGAAAGAGAATCTGGCCAGTGAACTTAGAGTCCCTATTTTGCAAAAAACTGGCAAGTATCTTGGCATTCCGTCAGACTGGGGTAAATCTAAGAGAGACATGTTTACATGGATTATGAGTCGTGTGCATTCCAAGCTCGAAGGTTGGAAGGAAAAGTTGATCTCCAAAGGGGGTAAGGAAGTCTTACTTAAAATGGTGGTGCAAGCAATTCCCCAATATGCTATGTCGATATTTAAAATCCCTATTACGTTGTGTAAGTTAATTGAAAAGAGGATAGCTCGATTCGGTGGCGATCGATTATAGCAAGCAAGGTATACATTGGAAGAACTGGGAGGCTATTAAGCGACGGAAAGATGAAGGGGGTTTAGGTTTTCGAGATCTTTTGGCTTTTAACAGAGCACTACTAGGAAAACAAGCTTGGCGGCTAGTTCAACAACCAAATTCTCTACCTAGCAGAATCCTTAAAGGTCTATACTTTCACTCTCGGGATTTCGGAATGCTACTAAAGGTGCTAGACCCTCTTGGGGTTGGCAAAGTATTTTGCTAGGAAGGGACTCTATTGCCGACAAAGTCTTATGGTCTGTTGGGGACGGCACACAAATCAAAATACGAGAGGACAAGTGGCTAACTAGGCGTGTAATAGGGGGCCCTGCTCCTAGAGATGAACCACAGCGAGTTGCCGATTTTATCATTTCAGAACAGCAAGTATGGAACACTACCCTCGTAAACCAGAGTTTTGATAGCAACTTAGTTGATGAAATACTTTCTCTTTCTATCCGGCCACAGCACACGCAAGACAAACTTGTCTGGACAGGAAAACAAAATGGACAGTTTACAGTAAAGAGTTGTTACAATCACATCGAGGTCGGCAAACATGTCACAGCATCAACCAAGCCTCTTCATCATATCAGCCGCCTCGCAAGTTATGGAATGCCATATGGAAACTCTCTACTATGCCTAAATTAAGACCTTTTATGTGGTCAATTTGCAGTAATGCCCTGCCAACTAGAGAAAACCTATATCGTCGACACATTATCTCAGACCCTACTTGCTGTATGTGCACTACACAGGTACCCGAAACACCAGAGCATTTATTTTTGTTATGCCCATGGACTTTAAATGTATGGTTACACTCAGAAATAGACCTCAAGCATAATCTTACAAAAGTGCATCGCATAGAAAGTTGGCTGGTTGCTGTTATTGAGAAACAGAACGGCTTACCTGAGCTTGAAATAGTTGCGGCTATACTCTGGCATATCTGGAAAGCCAGAAACAACCTCTTGTTCCGACAGCAACGTCCTAATGTTGATCACGTTGTGCAATCTGCGTTAGTAGACGCACGATCCAGTGGGAGAGTCGGTCAGACGAGGCAACGGCATGTGAGAAATCTACATGATTCGCATCAGCAATGGTATCCACCAGCTAACGGCTCTATCAAAGTTAATATTGATGCGGCTTACCTACCTCAGTGTCATGATGCATCAGTCGCTTGTGTGTGCCGTGATTCCTTTGGTGTATTGATTGATGGTTTCGCGCAAACAGTGTCTGCATCTTCGGCTTTGCAGGCTGAGGTGCTTGGACTAAATCACACCTTGCACTTCTTGCTTCAACGAGGGCGAGGATCGGATCATCTTCAAGTGGAATCTGACTGCTCGACCCTTGTAGACGCCCTCTACGATCCAGCCTTCACGCAGAAAAGTTTTAAATTATTAGGAAAATCTCTTATGTTGTTTGAAAAGATGACAAAATAATCAAAGACTATTCATGTGTATTTTAGATGAGTAGAACTAGGTTATGTAGATGATGTCCTAACATGATCATCTAATAGCTAGGTATGCTCTGCCTTTATTAGTACTGGATTCTAGCCTTGCTGGAGATTGTTAGTGAATATAGGTTTGATTTCAGCCAAACCATTATTATATCTGCATGCAACATCTTCTATCTTTTTACTAATTTCAATATTTATTTGATGGAAGCATATCTTGCATTTAATATTACCAAACTGTTCCTCCATCCATCAAAACTTAACTTGAATTATTCCGCAAAAAATTGTTAAGTTGTGTAAATCAATCTATTCACCCTTCTTGTAGATTGTGTTTTTTTTAGACTCTAGGTTGTGTTGTTATTTTCAATAATTGGTATCAAATGCTTATTATTTTGAAGTGTTATATATTAAGGGAATAATTTTTTTTAATGGTTAACAATATTAGTCTAGGTGTTTTTGAAGGCCAATCAGCATCAATATCTCTTTACTTTCGTGAAACTAATTATAGTTACTGGAAATGCAAGATGAGAGCATTCATTAGATTAGCAGATCGGGCAATGTGGGATGTCGTCCATAGCATAAGCGCACCTTCACCAGCAAGAACAATTGTTCCAACAACAGTCTCTGGAACTGGGGAATCCACAAATCATATAAATCCTCCACTCACAACGATTACTCCAGAAGAAATCGCAAGAAGACGAGTAATGGATGCTAAAGCCTAATTACTCAACATCATCGGATGAAGATGACGAAGATGAGGAGATGGCTCAATTAACCAAAAGGTTTGACAGCTTCGTGAGAAAAAGGCAGAAACTTCCAAGGGTAAAAAGCAAATAAAGGAAATCTGGCCACATCAAGTCGGATCGTCCTTTGCTCAAGAAAAAAGAAAGGAAAATTCCAAAGGAAAAAGTAAAGCATTTAAACCCCAGACATGGAGTGATACTAAAGTGAACCTAGTGGTAGATATTCAATCCAATGAAGAAGAGGTGAGAAATTCTGAACTAGCCCTTTGATGAAATGCAAGATTTTCTCGAAGAAATATATGATGAGCGTAAAAAGTCGTCGAAAAGAATTTCTGAATCAAAGAAAGAAGTTTTTATATCAAAACAGAAAGATTTTTCGGAAAAAGAGGAAAATGATTGCTTAACCTTGGTTAAAAAATATGGAGATCTTCTTCAAAAGAAAAGTTCCTCTGTTATGGAAGAAATTTCAAAGATTTGCGAAGAAGTGTAATATCAATCTAGTGTAAAAATGTCTTAATATAATGACATGAGAGTAAATATTATCTTGATATACTCATGGTGATCAAATTCTAAACGTTTTAGGTGTAATATCAATTTAGTGGAAAAGTGTTTTTTTTAAATGGATCTTGTAACTTGATATACAATTTAGTTTTTACTAGCGAATTGGGAATCATAAACTCAAGTGATGTGAGAATGTTTTGAGCTCTTGGATTGAATGATGATTGTTTTATGAGTAAGAGTTTGTGGGTTTAAAAATGATAATAAATGGATTTTGGATTTCTACCATTAATATAGGAAATGCCAAGAGACTGTGATGATATGATTGTACATGAAAATCATAATGTTATGACGATTCCCCTGTATAGTATGTGTATAGAACTCCAGGAAAAGAAAAATGTTTCACTGTCTAAGACGGGCTCTCTAGGGTTGAGGACATGAAGTCCTATGATTCATACACAATATGATATGACTTGTGTTGTTTGATACTACTTGAGTAGCCTCTTATGAGAATGAGGATGGAATTGACATCATCATGGATTATATAGTGGTATATTTTCCCTTGCCGATGTAGAAGACACCTGTGACGGATGAGTTGAGGCATGGCAAAGATGTGTTTATGATTCCATCCCCATGAGTTAGTATTGAGTTGCCTTGTTAATCAAGATGAGTCATAGCAAGTGATGAGGAGGGAATAGATACTCACCTGCATATATCGGTGAGCTATTATGTGGTATATACACATCATGAGATTAGTAGGTTCATTTGAGTGTTAAACTGCATGTCTGGTCACGGCTTCAATTTTTTATTCATTGCTCACATGATTAATTGTCACTACATAACAAGTAGATTACATTATCATGACATGGTATGCTATTTGTGTTCATTTGAGTGTTTAACTGAATGTTTGCTCATGGCATATGTTTTTATTCATTGTTCACATGATTATAATTGTCTATAAATAATGCGTAGAATACATTATCTTAAAACAAACTTAAATAATATGTGGATCTCTCTATTGACCATGATAAGTGATGTTACTCATTGATTATGACTACATTGCCATGCTCTCAGTTCGGGTGGTGAGTAAATCTTCTACTTTAAACTTAGAGCTTTGAAACTTTAGTCTCACCTCAACATATTTTATAGATTAGCCAAGTTTGGAGCTCAAGGACATTTAAATTAGCCCTCTTAAAGATCTCTCTAAGGACTAGACCAGAATGCACGGCGGCCACAACCATTTACGACTAGTTTCTGCCTTGAGCGACACTAAATTTGGGTTTGCTTGAGATTGACGAGAGAGAGAGAGAGAGAGAGAGAGAGCATGTTGATGGAGGAGCCGAGGCGATGGCGGGCAAAGTAGGGTGTGGCGGTGGTCAATTAGGCCATGGCGATCAGGCACATTTGATTCGGAGAAGAAGAAAAGGGAGAAATGGGGAGAGAAAAAGAAGAAGGAATAATAAGGACGAGAAAAAGGTAGAAAAAGAGTAGGAAAACTTCTCTTCAACTCTCCAGTTCCAAAGTGCTAACGTGTCGATCTTCCAGAGGATCCCATTCCCATCAAATATACTAAGTTTTGCCGCAATTACGACGTATCGCAATTATAGTACGGCCACAGTTATGCCAAGCCGACACCATTTGTCTATATGTGAAAAGGAGTTCTCTACCGAATAGTAAAGACCCCCTTTCGGAAGTGTGGTGACACTTCAGCTTCCAACATCCGATTTGTTCCACGAGACTCCAGAGATCATCGTACCGCAGGAGTCAACTTGTGTTGCGCTGCTGTCTGCCACCGATTCCCACAACCCAGCTCACCGTTATCTGAAGCAGATTCGAACTCCGGTCCTCAATGTCGTGCTTCTCACACAGAACCCGAACAGAACTCGGAACTAAGAATGAACGAACACATGGGCCACACACTCGCCAACACTTCCCCTTTCTTTCGTCTTCTACTCCCATCAATGTCAAACGTGCTCCGCTTGTTCGCAGACAAGACTTTCTGGTCCACCGCAGAGAGGGAATTCTCTGCAAGTTTTGTGCTTCACAAAGAAATTGACATTGTTTCAATGACAACGAATGATTTGAAAAGGATTTTTCTAAGAATAATCGCTGGAAATAACTAACAAATGAAAAATAGTTTTTTATTCATTTATTTTTGTGAGCAATACAAACGGCTATTATGAAAAATATGTTTTTTCAAATTATTTATTTTTTGCGAAACAAATGGTTAGAAAGAAACTTGAGGTATTGGGATTGAAAGAGAGAAAGAGAGAATAATAGATGAGCGACATGATGATAGGGTTATTGATTACATGCATGTTGTTTCAACCTTAGTTCTAGCATTGACTAGTTGGGACTAGAGGCTAGAGGAATAATAAATCGGTCCGATTTGAAATTGTTCTTCTATAATCATTAAAGGCGAGATGCTTCATGGTTAAAGGCAAAGAGAAAAAAAGCACATCGAAAGTTTTAAAAATCATTCAAATTTTAGAGAACTATAAGATAGGGAGCATCGACATTCAAAAAAGACATGAGCTGAAAGATCTAAATCAAACGAAAAGTAAATCAAATTAGATGGATTTCAATTTGTTACATGTTACAGAAATATGATAAAAGGATGCGAGTCCCATGGATTTAGAATGTCATGTCAGGCGTTGGGATATACAGAAGTTTTCCCGTGGGATGTGAAGGAATTGGACCTTAAAACTTTTTGGAATAGGCAATGTCGGTCATCCCTGGGACGATGATGGGCGTGAAGTGACACAACCTTCGGCACAACGGGCCGGGCCTTTCAATTTCCGTCAACGTCGATGAAGCTAAAAAGTGAAGAGGAATCTTTTCTTCCATCTGTCTATCTTCGCCATGATGCGTTTGCTCTGCTCGGAGTGGGTCCTCTCAAGTTACTTCCATCCTGGACCATTCTCAGTGCATGCAAGAGCACAACACGTGGAGCGTGAAGATCCATTGCCAAAAACATGTTTTTTTTTGTTTATTATTACATTTTCTTACTTAAGACCGCCAACTCCGTGGCAGTAACTTTGATGACCAGATGCCCACCATTCTATGCCTGTACTAAAACTATTTGCGTGTATTTATAGTGATTATTTAACTTGGAAGATATGAATACTACGTACCGTTAGGGGAAAAAGGGAAAAAAATAGTAGCCACCATCGACCATGGCGCTGTTTCCAACTCCAGTATATCTTTGATCTCGCCAACCCTTTTCCAAAGCCTTGATCACAAGGCTGGTGACACCCCTCCGACACCTGAGGTTGCTCACCTGAGTTCGACCTTTGATCTAGGGTCACCTGAGGCGGATCACCTCCTCCTCATGGGCAAGACCTTAGATCTATCCTGAGAGAAGTGAAAATCAATATGAAAGCATATCAAATTAGCTGTTGACAAAAATCAATTTGTGCTTGAGGATTGGACTTTGGCCAAGATCGCTCTGTAGAAAGGCTGGGGTATTGGCAACACAAGTGTTGCCGGCGCATCCAAAAACCTAATACTTTCACTCGGAGAGATTGCCAAGAGATAACCCAAGTCCAAGCCCGTCAACATATTCAGTTGTACATATTTTCAATTAAGAGCTTAAATCAATAAGCTTAGAGCCAACTAAGATATATTAATTGCTCTACAAAATCACCAATTCTTTGATATAAAATTTCTTTAAAACAATTCACACGTGTTCTGGTGGTCTCTCCCTTAATCTATGTATCCTCAATATATCCAATTAGACCAATTTTCACTCAAAAGCTTAAATTAATGAGTTATGAGTTAGCTAAAATATATCAATTGCTCCGCACCACCAACAATTCTCAGATTTAGGATTTCTCTAATGCCTTAGCAATATCCCCATCAAGTGTGAGCTTAGTGTTTAGGTCCACTCTCCCTTAATCCAAGTATCATTCTACATCAAAATATCTCTGCTTAAATTTCCATCAACACCCAATTTCAACCTTGGTCACTTTCTCTGGACCAAACCATGAAGTTTGTCATTGTGCCTGTGTTGTTACACCACAATTGCCACCGTGTTCTCGTCAAATTCATTCCTTACAATATTCACCAAACACATGAATAGATTGGGGGCTCACTAATTGACCGTCATCTCTAATATCATTTGTTGCAAGCACATAGTAGAAACCTATTACATTCACTTGGGGAGATTGCTAAGAGAGAACTTAGGTCCAAGCCCAACTACATATCAAGTTGGACTCATCTTCAGTCAAAAAATTAAGCTAATGAGTTATGGGTCAATTATGATATATTAACTATTTCGCATCATATCAATTTTCCGATTTGACACTTTTTTAACACAATTTATACTTGCATCCTAGCAACGAGGACTCCACGGTGAGGAGCAATAATAGCACATGGTGGGGAGATGGTGCAGGAAAGTGGAGTGGGGAGAGAGAATAAGAAGAAATTAGGGTTTTCTGGGGTATGTAAATGTCTCGCAATATGTAAGAGCAAGTAAATCAATTAAAAGGTAATTTTATACAGTAAAGTTACTTGACAACTTTAGAGGATCTCAATTTTATTGGTAACGTGGGCTATTTAATATTTTCAATTTGATCGTTGATGTGCCAGAAAGATTAATTCGAAAATCTAAATCTCCGAAACGTAGAAGATCACCCAATCCGTAGATTCAAAGCACAAGCAACATCTCCCCGGTGGGTGGCATTGCCCACACAATAAACTAAGAGGAAAGCACCGATCACTTCACGAACCTTATCTATCTCTTAATGATCAACACATAATTCCATGTCCCTCGGCATGTCAAGATACAAGGGAACACGCCCCATTAAGAAATCTAATCGACCTGCGTATAGCAAAAGGAATAAGTGTTCCATACCTTGAATTGATACCAATGTTGACTAAAAAGATAAACTGAAGATCAGCAAGTTAACAGCAACAAGCAGGTTTGGCAGTATGTGTGTTGTCTGCGATTGAGGAACAGTAATCGCCGCAATCATAGCCGATCTCCTTTGATCTTAATGCAGATTTAATCAAACTTCTTAATCAAGATGGTTTTATTAATGACTGGACAATGATGGGAACGATATTGTAATGACTTTGGAAAAAAATAATATTTTGGATTTCGTTTGTCTGCCACTCTACTGTTCCAAATTTGATGGCCATGTGCTTTGATTCAGTCATTCTCGATTTTTTTATGCATTAACTAATACCCACCGATAAAGAGAGAGGAGAGAGATTCCTACAAACGCAGGTTCTTGTAGTTTTGTCGGGAGGAGTTATTTTTTTAGATAGACTCCGACGCTCGTTTAAGTGTCGCAAATCTTTTCTTTGATTTCTTGAACATCACATTAGCAAAAAAATAGATCATTTCAGTGCGTCCTACGATATTTTCCAGCGATTTGTCCTACTTGACTTTTTTTCTCCTTAAACTTTAAGTCCGACGTGGTATTTTTTTTTTTTTTGAAGTTTAAGTCCAAAATGTCAAAAAAATGAGATGGCCTAGCACTTTTGACTATAACGATCCCTTTCGCTGGCTCGGTGTTATCCTTAGCGCTATGGCTCCGCTGGGCCTGGCAAATTTCGTTTGAACCGTCCCAAGACAACCATCGGGTCCAAGAAAATTGAAATCTGCTTGATTTTTGTCGGGATTTTGGGGCAGGGTGTGATTGTAGGACGAGGGCCTTTGTGGCGGGTGGAAATGGAGGGGAGTTCAGGTGGAGTTAGGAGGTGTTGAGGAATGATGTCGAATTGATGTGCAAGACACTACAAGTTGAATACAAGCTCTTTTACTTGGATCTGAAGGAGAATCCTTACGGCCGCTACCTCAAGAAATCTGATAAGATGTCAGCCACGTGGTCCACCGTCATCTTGCCCTTCTCCGGCATCTCCTGGCTCCCGGATCTCTTCAATTACTACGTCAATTTCGACGATCGAGAGATCTTTTGTGGAACCGTTTCCAGCTCTTACTCACCATTGCAAATTTCGGCGTCTAAGTTTACCCCATTTCATTGGCTGTTGGGTTAGGATTCGAAGAACACAACGATTTTAAACCCAATTTGTTAATTTGGGGGAGAGAAAAGTGATGCATGACATTTGTACTACTGATTTTGCTGACTTCACTTTGTTGATGAATCACCTACGGTTCACGTTAAAATATTGTTACGTTGGATTCTCTGGCTACAAAAAATGTCGATGGCAATGATTGATTTTTTATTTTACTATTACAACACTCAAGTGATTGAGAAAAGAAAATTATGATACTGAAGTGAGTGTTGTATAAAGATTATGACCTCTGTAATGTCATTTTCCTCCAATAAATTATACCAACTATGTGTCAAGGTAACATATATATCTTACTCAAAATCACAGTACGCATTGTAAAATAACACGAAAATTAATGAATCTTGCAAATTAAATCTAATGCAAGAAGAAGAAATTATCAAAGAAATCAACGAGTTTATAATTGCTTAATTGTGCAAATATTTTCCAGCCCTAACTTACTAAGAAAATTCACAAAGAGAAAACTTTATCATTTATATTGTTTGCTCAAGTGTGAAATAACCTAGTAGGATTCTGTTTTTACATATTTTTCTTTGACTTGCCGACTCAAACTAGGCATCCAACTCTAATGTTGGAAGTGTTTAATAATTTCTTACTTATTTGGACGTCAAACCATAATTTCTATTTGAATTTTGGAATTGCTACTTAGATCATATTATTTTCACGGGCTTAAATTCAAGATGTGATTTGACAATTTTCTACCTTAGCTCAATGTTCGTACCCAAGTCACAATACTTATCATGCATGTTAGCTCTCCCAACACCTCGACAGGCGCTCAACCATCACAGACATTTATCAAGCCAAAGCTGAACTTAGATTTCTCTAGAGGAATGAACTTGGTCCACATTTCTATAGGATTCTCCACCACAAGAAGCTTCTTTATGATTCTATCCTCTTCGGATAGGCTATATCTAACACAGTTATTTCAGTAACCAATGAACTCAATTTTCTAGTGATATATCTAATTTTCACTTAACGCTCCACTCCTCCAACAAAGTCATGTGACCACATCGCCT
The DNA here is from genome assembly GCF_016545825.1 of Eucalyptus grandis. Lineage (NCBI taxonomy): Eukaryota > Viridiplantae > Streptophyta > Magnoliopsida > Myrtales > Myrtaceae > Eucalyptus > Eucalyptus grandis. Next base: position 40,950,858 of record NC_052614.1, read on the forward strand.
CTTCAGCTCCTTTCTTTTCACCATGTTTCTTACCTTAGTCGTCAATGAAATCATTGTATCTTTTAACAACTCTTTCCAACTTACAGCATAACTGATAGAAGGATAGACATAATCACTCAAATATCGGACATCTTTAAGTGTCCTAAGTGACCACCCAATTTTCGTTATACTACCAAAATCACATCCTCTAAAACATAGAGCAACCTCTATCGACCTCAGCAAAATCAGGAGAATCCATTACATAGCATTTACAATGTAATCCATGAATTAGGTAAACATTCTTGTAACTGCACGTGAAAAATCAAGTGTAGATGGGTAAATCGCCTTGATGATCCTCTAACGTTCCTGTTACTGTTGAAGTAGATCATGGCATTTTTTTTTTTTTTACCGAAGTTACTGAACTTTGATTTTAGTTTTCACGTTGTCACTCTGTTCAAGGTCCGATAATGACTCACGAGAAATTCTAATATACTCAAGATTAAGAAATTTTACCAAATGGGATCAGGGAGTTAATTATTACAAAAGCAAACTCTAAACTCAAAGACATAAATCAACACTCTCCGCCCCAAAGATTCCAAGAGGCAGGCAGACACAATTATTTGTCCTATAAAATATGAAGCAATGTTGGAGGATTCTCCTTCAGACCATTGCAAACTGGTCTCTTATCATGTTGTACGTCCGGGCTAAGTGAAGATTGTTTCTCTTGCCTACGCTACTTTACCTGTCATAGGCAAATCTGGCAAAAATATATATAATTTGCTAGTCCAAAACCCGAAACATCTATGCATGGGTTAAACTAGATGGTTATATAGGTGTGTGTGTTCGTATAGGACAAGAGAACGCGTGAGAGAGAGAGAGAGAGAGAGAGAGAGAGAACCGCAAACTTTTGTATGGACCGACAGGGGATTCGAATGCTGCCATTAACAGAGGCGACAAAACCTTCGATTCCCCACTGATCTCCCCATCTCTTTGTCTCTCTTTTACACACTCTCACTTAAACTCATCGTTTTCTTACTCTTGTGTCAATCAGTGGATGAAGTAATAGTGAATCATCTACCCCAATATAATGCAGCACATCCCCTCTACTTCGCATCCCCACTCTTACCCATCTCTCTCTCTCTCGCTCTCGCTCCCGTGAACCGTAACATCACTTGCACTCAAACCTTTCCTCAGTTACACGGTTCTTGGTTCAATCATACTCTCTCTCTCTCTCTCTCTCTCTCTCTCTCTCTCTCTCTCTCTCTCTCTCTCTCTCTCGATGGATTATAATTATCAACCCAACACTTCCCTTCATCTCAGCTTACCAAAAACTCAGCCCAACCTGGAGCTTTTCCTCGATCGGTCGTCCTCCTCCTCATCATCGCCACGCAGTCCATCCGAAGTAGCTCGGATGTTCTCGTGCAACTTCTGCCAGAGGAAGTTTTACAGCTCGCAGGCGCTTGGCGGCCACCAGAACGCGCACAAGCTCGAGCGCACCCTCGCCAAGAAAAGCAGATCAGAGCTAGGCTCGGCCATCAGAGCTCCTGCAGCGCGCTTGCCGTCGGGCTCCAGTCATGCCGTTCGCATTCATCAACACCACCATGAGGACCCAGGTAGCTTTCTTGGAGACGTGGGCTACGGAGGGGAGCGAGAGATGGCGAAGTACGGGTCGGCTTCAAAAGGGTATCGACCAGAGAATACTCATCAGGAAGAGTTTTGTCAGCTTGACTTGTCCTTAAGGCTCTGAATCGATTATTTTTGAAGAAAAAAGCCTAAGAAAGTAAAGATTAGTATTCAACTCATGAGACTTATTATTAATTGTATTTTACTGGTCAGAAGTTGCTGATAACTTGTCGCTTCTTCGGATCGAAGAACAAGTTGAGTTGAAGTAAATGCTTCAACGCTGATCAGTGGAAGGAATTGCCTTTCTTCCTTTTCCTGTCTTTCGGCCCTTTAGAATCTATCTGGGGACAACCTCGTCGCCACACGCGTTGGTCGGTCCATGTGCTCAAGCTCGTTGACTTTACTTAATGGAAAGTAATTGATGATTGTTGAATGCTTTTGCTGGTGCTCATATGCGTTAGCCGTTTTTACATGAATCGGGTGTCCGCACTTTTTTGTTCAACTAGACTATTAAAGAACTCGTCGAGCTCGACAGCTTAAATCGACAAGCGATTTGTGTACGCAATCCACCTAATAATTTTTGCGGACATGCAACATATCAAATTCGAGTAAGTGTGTAAAAGCTACATAGAAATTTGCCCATATTGGCAGCCAGGAGGTGGGGCCATCACCAAATTAAATCTGCTATAACCTTTTTTTCTTTTCTTAAATTCACACACGTGATATCGACAAAAAGAAAAATCACGCAAATGATTGCTGAGATGTAAGCTAATGAACCCTAATATGCTTATTCGAATAGTATGGTGTTACGGCCCCATTTCTTCCGTACTTTTTGAGCTAAAGAGTAGGGTTTTATGGCAAGGGATGAGGAGTGAGTATGCATAAGGGATAAAACAATTGGCTTATGGGAATAGCGTCAGGGTGTTTGTAGCTGGAGTTTTGGAGTGTATCGAATACTATCTTAGAGGATTTTTGAAGGTAGGGTTGACTTCCCTTACATAAATTGGTCCAAAGTTGATGTTGTTTTCTTGATGAGGTTATGATAGGCCGAAACTAGTTGTTGTTTTGAAGTGATCAGTGTGTCTTGCTCGAGGGATTGGATGCTCGAGCTTAATTGGGCATAGTATGATTCAATGTGAGGATGTGATTTGCCATACCGTCCTCAGGAATGATCTATAAAAGGAAGGCCGATCTACTATTCTTAGCTCATTAGGCATCACATGGGCTCATTGGGATGTCTGAGCTTAATTGGGCATGGTAAAATACATTATGAGGATATAATTCGCCATATTTTCCTTAGGAATGATCTATAGAAATAAGGTTGCCTTGGTCCTTTCAGCTCATTAGCTGTCACACAAGCTTGTCCTTTGAGGTGCTAAGGCAATAATGGGACCCTTCAGTCCTCAATCAAGAAACTGTCCACCCATGACAAATTGTATCAAAGCAGAATCCCTCCAATAAGTGGGTGATTCAGAGAAAATCTGTGTTCTACCTAGTCCTATGAGAGCGAGGGGTGATTGTCGAGGCTATAAGGCTCTAACAAGGTGTGGCTCCTACCGAGCTTCCAAGATGGCAATGAGTAGGACAAGAATAAACTTAATTACTCACCAAAAAGGAAAACATTCCTAGATCCTGGGGAAATCTCAAGTGGAGGTCTCTTATCACGTTTGAAGTGAGGAAAGAAACCTCGACTGGTTTACTAAGACCAGGCGAAAGAAAGTGCTATCAAGGGAGCGTAGTTGGCTCAAGATACGACACTTCTTAGGGAAAGTACAAGTGTTTAGAGATTCATGAACAACTTAATTAGGAGAAGCTACAAATGGAGTGTATTGGCTTGTTCTGTTGGGCGAGCATTTGCAAGCATGTAAGTCCCAAAGGAGCGGCATTGGGTGTGGGGCATAGGGAAGCGATATAACAGCTTGCCATAAGGGTGTCGTGAAATTGGATGGGTGAGAATGTCCCAACTTGATTTCTCTCGTACCTTTGTAGACTACAGAGTGGAGTTTCATGACATTGGGATGAAGAGTGAGTGATGCAAAGGAGATGAAACAGTTGGTTTGTGATAGTGAGTTTAGGATATTTGTGCTACGAGTCTTGGAGTGAAATAAATATCATCTTAGAGAATTATGAAGGTGAGGTTAGTCTCATGTGCATAAACTGGTCAAGAATTAATGCCGGTCTTTTGATAAGGTTATGGTTGTTGTGACTCGACCTCGGCACACCCACAGATGTAAAGGTAAGGTTTAGAGGTGAGTAACCATGAGATTGTCCTCATGACACGTTACTCCAAGAATGCCATCACTTCATCCTTTGGGTTAGTGCCACGAGGTTATTGGTCATGATTGTGAGCTCTCCCAAACTCACACCTCACGTGATAGTAGAATTTTGTCGTGACTCTATCTCGACACCATTTTTCAATTAAAAGACAAAAAAAGCATCGTTGATATTTGATTTTTAGTCGACGCATCAAAAAAGGTAAAAAATCGAGATTTGGATTTTTGATTGTGATGGAGCCCGTTTCTCAATTAAAAAGTATCATTTTTTGTTTCTTTCTTTTGCAGTGCATTTTCTAAGTAATTTTCTATCCACTTTCAAGAAAACCCGAAAAGTCAAATGGTTGACTTTCAAGTTAACTTTTGATTAACCCTCTCACAAAAAGTCAACTCTGGGCCAAAAATTGGTTTTTTGCCATCACTTTTCTCAAATTAACTTTTCAAAAATTCAAAATTTTAGTATCAACCTTTAGGAAAAGTCAACTAAATGATTAACTTTTGGTTAAATTGACAAAAATTTGAAAAAAATTAAAAAAAAAACCAATAAAACACTTCTTTTTAGTGTCAATTTGACTTACGTGTTTCAAAATTCATAAAATTCAATTAAGAATCTTGTTTTTCGAATTTTTCGATTTTAGATTCTAAATTGATCAAAAATAAAATTACTTTCGTTTTAATCATAATTAGGTGTGGTTCATTGCATGACATTTGGTCTAGAGGTTATTTTTAATCCACTTGTTCATTGAATTTCGTAAATTATCACATCGAAAAGAGAGTTGCCATTTTAAGCCCTAATTAGAGGGCCAAAATCGATTTTTCATGATTCACAAACGGATGATTATTTTCCACTCATTTTTCTTAAGATAAGTTCGAATCCGGGGTCAATTTTGAGAAATTCACATTAGAACTTTCCGATTTGAAGGATTTCACTCTCTCAATGTAAGAAAATCAAGCTGTCGAGCTTTAATTGATGAAATTTAGGTTGACCCATTTAAGACTATGGTTCAATTTCATGAATTTAAGTCCAATTTTAATATTAGACCTCAATTTATTTTTGGCCTAAGTTTTGGCACTTTAACCTAAGGTCAATTTAAAATTCATTAGGTGATACTACAAATGGGTAATTAGTTAAATAGATCTATTGCAATATTAAATGAATTCAATTTCAATTAATTTACAATTTTGGTCAAAAAATTGCGAAATTGCTCATTTTAGCCCTTAAGGCTCAATTTCATGTACTCATGATTTTGGTCTGTTGTTTACAATTATTGCTCAATTAAGTCAATAGAGTCCATGAATTGCATTAATGGAATTCCACTAGCTTAATTGGATCAAAATTGGACAATTTCTTCTCAAATCATGCAAATTTTTTCTTCAATTTGGTCCCTGGGGTACCAAATTGCACAATTTTGAACCCACAAGGACCATAGAGGCATAGACTAGCAAGAACTCGCCAAAACTAGTCAAACCGGTGTGAACCAATCTGACCGGTTGTTGGTAGGACAGGTTGGTTCGGCCGCTTGTCCACCGGTTTTGGACCTCCGGTAATCAATTCTAGGCTTCTCACCGTGTCAATTTTACCCCTATGTCTTTACATTTTCGCGATTTTACAAATTAACCCTTGAATTTCAGAGATTTGCAATTTAGCCCCTAATTAGGCCTCTAAGTGCAATTGGCCTCTAAGTGCAATTTTAATTTTAAATCCCAATTTTTGCAAATCGGACCCAGTCGAATAGTCTCCCGACACTTCTTAATGATGTTTAGCCCTTTAAAATTTTGATTTAGCCATCAGATTAATATTTTGATCATCGGATCGAACCGATGACCAAGATAGGTTAGGGTTAGTATAAAAGGGTTTTTCCCTCCAAATTTTAAAGGAGGCTCACTTTTTTTACAAACTCTCTCTCTCTCTCTCTTCTGCCTAAATCGCCCTTTCTCTCTTTTTCGCGCACCTGCTTCCACCAGTTCACGGTCGCGCGCTGCCCATTCTGCTGCCTCCGATCATTCCCCCTGGCGGCTACTGTCCTCTCATCCAACTGCAACTGTAGATCATGAGATCTTCAATCTTCGATTTCTTTGAACCACCGCACGGCCTCATCTTTCCTGTGGCAAGTGAACCGCCGGTTGGATTGGTGAGCCTCATCTTATTGATCGACAACTAGCGGTGGTACGAATTGATGCCGACCACCGCCAACTGAGCTCTAAATTGAACCCCAACCTTGTTGTGGTCGAGCCTCTATCGAAGACTCATCAGATCTTTTCTGATAGCTGGATTGTTTACCAGCGGTCTTAAACCGATCCAAACTGGACGGGTTTCATTTAATTGGACCAAATGGTGGTCACCGGAGGTCCCTGAGGTCATTGATCACCTCCGATCAGACATCGAACCTGTCCTTGAACTCTGGATGGTCGGAGCGCAACCGATCAACTCTTTAGCAGTCCATTCCTTCCTCGGCGCTTGAAGACCGATCCAAACATGGACCGATTTTACTCAATCCTTGAACCGACAGTCCAGCTGGCCTATTGGTGGTCCGAGGTAATCCGATTTGATCTTTGGAGGTCCATTCGTGCTCCAGCGACAATTGCTTTGTCTGATTGCATCAAAATGGATGAAATCACATAAAGGTTTGTCTTTAAGCTTGAATCCGATGAAGCAAAGTCGATGTATCTGACCAGAGCTGGGATTCGTAATTAGATCAATGAAATATGTTTACATCAAAAAGATTATGCGATTGTTCAATGATTTGTTGAGGTTGAAGATTGATTAAAGATGATTTATGCTTGATTGAGCATAATAGATGCTAATCTGCAATTTTTGTGCATATATGATGTGGTTGTTATTGGCCTAAAACGAGGTATTGGATGACCTTATTTGAACTCAAAACCTTCTAAACTCAAAAAGTACATTCCGAGACCTTTGATTTGATAGGTTGCATGCCCCAAACAGACAACGTTTGGCCCTGAAAAATACCTCGCAATCTACTAGATTATGCAGATTTCTTAACTCATTTTTGGTTATGTTCTTATTCTGCCTCTGGACTTTGCTATTTTTGTGCCCATTTCTATTATTGATTTTTTGAGAAAATTTTCTTGATGAGATTTATTCCAAATCATCTCCTATATAACATACTTTTTTCCTTGATTTTTTGGATTAGTTTTGATAGGTCAAAATTGCCTAGATCTGAGCATAGGTCAATTTGCCCTACACTAATTCAAGATGTATTTTGGTGAAAATGAGCATATCAATGGGTTCTTGTGACCTTAGCATCTTTATGAAAATTGAAATACACATTGTGCGCTTTCTATCGATGCATGATTTGTATGATTTCATTGTCATTTGCTATGTCAATTGCGTGTTTAAACACATGTAGATTTTGTTGCAATGAGTATGTTTTGTAACATGTATCTGTTTGCCTTTTTCATCACAATTCATGTGATCATAATTATCTTTGATCATTCTATGTGTCAAATTTTTTGTTAGATTTTTACACGTTCCTAGGTGACCAAAATCAAGCATGTTTTGTGATTTCATGGTTAGATTAATGCCTTATCATGCATGCATTATCTCATGCTCGTGCAGGTCCCTTTTAGAGACCAAATCTTGTGTCAATGCCTTCTTGACTATAAAGTGTGCATTATAAGCTTCATGTGTATATGTGGCTTGTCATGATTGAGTGCCATGTGATATGCGAGAATTATGCCACAATTAGGCTAGTTGCACTTTGAAATCATCAAGTATATCATTATAGTCTTAAATCATGTTGCATTGTCATTGACTTGTATGACACCTTTGCATGCTGACTTAGAGGGAAGATGTTTACCTTAATCATTTGTTGCATCCAATTCTTTGTTGTGTGTGAATTTCATGCAATTTGTGGATTCCATAAGTGATTTTAAGACTTAATAATGCATGTTTGTATTCTGGTTTGTTAATGGTTGATACGCACATTTCCACAAACCTCAACTTTAGAGCATTGAATTGACTTGAAATGAACTCGAACCCTTCTAGGAAGTCGTAATGCATGCTTAGACCCTTCAAGTGTCACTAATTTCATGCATTTTACTAATTGTTAGCCCCATTTCCATTTTTTCTTATGTTAGAATTCTGACCTAGGATTAAATTCGGAACCTTGTTTCTATCCTTGTTTAGGCAAACTTTTGCTACATTTGCATTTTTTTAGTAAAGATTTTTGAGTCAGACCCACCCCCCCCAAAATAAAGTTTGTTTGTTATCCTTTTATCTTCATTGTGGTGAAATTTTGTGGTTTTTAAATTTCATTTGATAGGGCAAATCTTGATTGAAATGACTTGATGTTCTGCTGTTTTGTCAAATTCCTGATGCGATGATATGCATTGTTGGATTTTTATAAAATCGTGATTTTCTTTTTTAAAGAATATTTCTTATTGAAAGTTGTTTCATATTAAGTTACACATGCTACGTAATTTTCTCAAAGGTAAATAATTAATGGGTGCCATTCAATTTTGCTGATTTGACATGCTTTGTCTGTAATGTTCTGTTGTAGACCTTTGTTGCGATTGCCTATCTAGATTTTTTTATGATAGCTTGTGCATGGAATTAGGACATGTCTTCATCATGAAATTTGTTTCAAATCCCTTGATCTTCATCGTCAAAAGGTTTTCAATAAATTAATGGACCTTTCAATCACATTTTTTTCTCAATCTCGATTGGAAATACTTGTCTTTGCACAATGAAATATCTTTAGCACATGTGATGTTTTCAATGTCCAAGAATCTTTCAAATACTTGCTTTGACATTGGAAAAGTTGAGGTTGAGACTGTATTTAAAATGTATGTGATATTTGTGAGTGCATTTATGTGAGCCCCAGACTAGTCTTGGCGATTGAATGCGTTCCATAACCGAGACGTCCCTTTGTCTCAAAACTTTATTTCCTTTTTCTTAAACATTTCAAATTCATCTTTGAAGCATCACATGAACCACTCATGCATGAAACCATGTCATTCATTATAAATGCTTATGTTGTGATTGACACATACCTTTGGAATAAGCGACCCGCTAATGGTTCACTCACTTGATTGATTGGTTGAGAAATAAGGCTTAAAAGGCCCGCTTGTGTGTTTAATTCATGCCAATGAGTGCAGATTTTATATGTATATTAGGCACGATGCTTGATACCGAGGGAAAATCTTGGCCATGCAAGAACACAAATGGTAATAATGGCTATAAATCATAAAATAAATTGGGTAAGTGTCTAGAAAGACCTAGCATGAATTGCAAAGGTTGACCCTGAGGCCCAAAGTTGGTTAATTTTGAACCTTGTTCCACTTGATTGATTACTCTTGATTATATGCCGTGCTTTTGACTGTTTTGATGTGTATGAATGTTTCTCTCCATTGTATGGGCTTAGTTAGATTTAGGTTAGGATTAGATTAGGCCCTCAAAGGTCGAAGCTCACAAAGACACGAAGATGGTATCATTCATCCTTGACATATGTCTCAAGTTTCCTCATTTGTATAAATACCTAATGAGTTGCAAGTTCTTTTCTTTTCTTTCATTTTACTTTGTTTTATTTCTTTTCAATTTTTTTTAGGATTGCATGATAAATTCATTGCTTTACTTAGTTGTTTACTTACCACCTCATACTTTAAATTCAATTGTGTGCTTTCTTTTATCTTCCTTGGAAATAGAGTGGCACGAAAATTACTATCTATGTATGATCACTTAGTTTAGGTTAAATGATCACAAGAAAGTAAAAAAATAAAATAAAATGCATTGGCACCTTAGGTAACACGATATACTATTAGGTATCAAAATGGTGCTAATAGAAATATTAGCGTAACTCAAGCCACCGAACCTAGATATCTAGTTGCATAGAAATGGAGGGACTACTCCCGACCCTTGATTGAGTTCTCTTGCCGACCTCAATTCTAGGAGTCACCACTAGCCTCGTTTTTGGAGATTAGCTAGAAAAACCCAATCAAGGGTCGGGGTGTTCCCTCAATATCCAAACAACCACAATAACGCCCTTTCGGTACCTAACGGTCATTATGTTTCTTAAGGTATCCATGCGTGTCTTTTTACTTTTTCGTACAATAAGAAATTAACAAAGTGATTATGTGCAATGGTCGGTTTCATATCATTCAACTTCTAATTAAAAGAAGGAAAAGGAAACAAACATTAAGAATTTAAAAGACAATGTGGTAAGTAAACACACAAAATAGTTTAAGAAAATTAGTAAATCTAACATGCAATCCTAAAACAGGAATAAAGAAAGTAAAACAAAGGAAAGGAGCCCACAACTCGTGGGCATTTATACAACGTATAAAATGTGTGACATCATAATTTTCAAATTTGATTTTGATGAGATGAAATGACCTTTTCATCGACGTGCCTATAGCATTTTTCTTGGAGTTGGCCACTCACTAGTTAACTAGTCTATCGGGTGAAGCCGTTAAGAAATCTAAATGTAATAAACTTGAGAATTCGATCGAGAATTGACTGCTCGATCGTGCTAATCTACAAGGGTCATTACGGCACCGTCAAAATTGATTAGCAAATGGAGATAAGTCGATTCAATAGAGGTATGTGATTAGTGCGTGGTAATTCCACCTAATTGCAAAATTTATGTTGAATAGCATTAGATCGATTTTTCTATCATTTTTGTACTCTTGTCCGTATTTGAAATCTCGAGATTTTCACGACAACTAAGAGTCGCCAATATGTCGAAGTATACGTTGTGCCTCGAAAATAATCGACCATGGGTTAATTGTATTAAAAATTCCTAAAAGCTACTCGGTAGATTAAGATGCGATAAAATTGCGTCAGATTGAAATTAACCGTGAAATTGAACTCGATTTCAAAAATTAAAAGTTTTGTTGTGTCACGATTTATTTTGGAAACATCGACTCATCTTCCGAAGAATTTTCGGCGATTTCAGGATTTTTATGGAAAATCAATTCGGACGTTTCAGAAAAAGAACGAAAATTCAGATGGGCCAAATGAAAGGGAATTTTGGCTTCCAAACCAAGCTATTTGGTGATGGGAACTTGTAGAAATTGTGTGGGCTTTTTCTTCAACAAAATTAAACATCGAAATGGAGAAATCGAAGAAGAAATTGAAGTTTATTTTGAGGAAATTCGGAGCTATGGAAGAAGGCTGCATTTTTGGCATCTCAAATTGGATAATTTATGGAAATTCTAAGCTAGAAAGAATTAGGGGACAAAGCAATCAATTAAGTGGATAATTTGTGGACTTTGCCCCCACTTTTTTTCCAATCTTTTTGATCAAGCAAAGCCAACTGCTATCCACGGTCGCTACCTCTCATTTTCCTCAGAGCAGCTCTCTCCACGTCACCAAGCTGCTTCTGTCTTCTTCTCGAACTGACCTCCCTCGATTTCCCTTTTGTCCCTGCTTTCTCTCATTTGTTTTCTTCGAAGCTCAGCCCCACTCTCTCTCTCTCTCTTTATCGCCTGCTCATTCACCAGCTCCTATCTCCCTCCACCGACGCTCCTTCAAGCTGCCACGAAGACCAGCCATCCATCTCCCTCGTGTCTTCATGTCCACCGAATCAACTTCAGCTTCTTTCATTTTTTTTTTCTCTCCACCGAAGCCTCCCTGTAGTGCCACACGTCCGAGCCTCCATCCCCTTCGGTCAACTTCAGCCTCCATCAAAATCCTGTGGTTGACTTCAGCCTCCCCTTCGTGCACCAGCTGTCATCTCAAGCGAAGCCAGCCCAATCCGCCAAAGCTACTTCTTCGTAGCTTAATCGAGTCAACAATTTTGCTGTGGGCTTGCAGAGCATTTTCAGCATGGTCCAAGCATCCCTCGGCCTCACCGTGAGCCCGAATCTCGGCTGCCGTTGCGCCACCGTCGCTGTGAACCAGTTTTTGTGCTAAACCGGTGAGTTCGTGTTCTAATCCCTAATTAGTAGGCTAATGACACTTAGAAGTGGATTAGTTAACTTAATTAAGCTTAGGATGATTTAGTTAGAGTAAGTATATAGTTAGTTATTTAGTTAGTTCAATTAGAATAGTTAGGTGGATTTAGTTAGGAATTAGTTAGTTTATATAATTAGTGTAATTAGATTGAATTAGGTAGAATGTGTAGATTTAATTGTAAATTCGATTAAATAGCCCGGTTAGTTTAGGTTAATTTAATTGAGTACTTTAATTTATTTTTTTTGTAATTTATTTAATTGTCGGTAATTTATTTAATTATTAATTATTTTCTAGAAATTAGACCGGGATAGCCAATAATTGGAATTTTGTGTTGATTGCAATGGTGTGTTCAATTTATGCAATTGGATGTTAATTTGTGCAAATTGAGTGCTGATAGGAATTTTGAGTATTTAATTCCAAAATTTGTGAATTTCGATATTTACTTAGAACATCTTGGGTGTTCGATTTTAACACCAAAAATTGTTTTATATACAATATAAAACAGTGAGATTTTAAATTGGAGGTTATGAATTTTTCGGGTCCAATCTAACCATGTACCCACACACTACTATTTTCACCGGATATTTTTAATACGAAGAAAATATACCAGTACCACTATTTTAATTGAAACATTTGAGTACAATGCACGGTGTTCTAAGCCGAGATTGATTGGTTGTGTGTTTGTTAAGAGAACCCGTCTCGAATGATTACGCTGAACGTTACTAAATCCCTTTTCGGGTTACCCATGCATTAGGATATCGGGTCGTAATAGATTCTGGACCTATACTCCTTTGAGAATGCCATCTTTGAGAGATGAAGTCGTGCTCAATGGTGGTGAGACGATGCTTGGCTACGCCAGTAGACCGTCGAACTTGGGAGTAGGCCGTACCCTTGAGGGGTGTAATTATCAATTGGAATGCATGATTGATTGAGATAGATGTGTCGAATTATGGGACAAAATTGTGTGGCATGGTACGGGATGTGTCATAATGATTTGTTTCTATAATCGGGACCCCTTGTTTTGTTGAGATAAAAGTGTTGACGTTCCAATTGTTTGAGCATGAATGTTGTTTATATCTATGATGTGAATTGTGCTGACTTGCAAGGAGGATCTGAGACGAGATAAGTCTCTGTGATTGTGTGATTGTGTGGTTATGATGCTTCTAGGCGTATTACCCTCCTAATCGGGGTTTAGAGCGTGAACCCGTCATAGGCTTAAATTTTTAGGATTGTAGGGTGGAAGACTTGGAGCCGAGCTGAGGTGACCAGAAGTGTAGGTCAGATAGGGTAGCTTTCTTTTGAGAGTTAGTCTTTTGAAATATTTTTGGTATAGACTTTTGTACATGACTCGGTATGTTTATAAAAGCATGTTTATTTGTGAATGTGTTGTCCTGCTTTTCTATCTCGAGATGATTACTGTCAGGGGAGTTGTTATTCACTCACATGTGCAATAAAATGAAAAGGTCAGCGACTCGTCCTAAGAAGTTGCAAAATTTTATCGACCACAAAGGGATGGGTACGCGCTCGATGATCAAGGCGTGACAAAATGAACCCGAGACATATATCGGGTAATGAATAGTACAAAATAAGGTTGGATTAGACATTGACCATTTGTCGTCTTCACGTCTTTAAGATCGCCACCTCCATGGACCTATCATAATTCTAGTATGATACTTAGACTAAAATGTTTACAATATAAATAGAAAAAAAAATGCACATATAGCAAATAGAGAAAAACAATCACAATGAAGGAATCAAGTCAATGAATTAAACTAATCAAGCATGGCGTTGGGGTTGGCCTTTGTGGTTCATGCAAGGATCTATCTAGGACGCCTAGGCAATTCAATTTTAAATGAGTTGTAACTATTGGTCATCATTTGTGTTTTCGTGTTGCAACCAATGCTAAAATTTCCTAAAATGGGTTCTAAATGTGACCCAAGATACCCCATGTGATTAGGCATCGCACCTCTGTATACATCTAAAAATCATATGTATAATTGAAAGTAAACATGCATGCAAGTCATCGAGCATTGGTTCTCAACCAATCAAGCAAACTAGTGAGCCGACATTGGATCACTTATTCAGTCATCATGCGCCGAACACATAAACATACAATTCATAGCCAATGAAGCAATCGATATATGACTCATGTGATGCCTAAAAGGATTTTGTGAACATTCGGTAGAGATGCACTACTTCAAAAGTTTTGATGAAAAGGGACATATTTTGTCAATGCTTTGGAGCATATTTAACCATCAAAATTAGCTCGGGTGCATCAAATGGCACAGTTAATCAAGCGTCGTAATAGATTCTGGACCTATACTGTTTTATAAATTAGCTCGGGTGCATCAAATGGCACATTCTAAATATGATTTAAACTTCGACAAATTTCATGTCAAATCAAATTTTTTTAAGGAAAATATTAGATAGGGACATGATTATATTGATCCAAGGACCGCGTCTAGTCGCTTAGGTGAGCTCAGAGGGCACGGCTGATCAAGCACCACATACATCCTAAAAATGAATCAAGAATTTGATAAAGTCATGTCAAATTGAAATGCAAAAAATATCCAAAAGGATTTTTCTATAAGCATTATATGAGTGAAAATTGGATTCGGATCAATCAAAATATGAGATTTTAGATTGTTCTGCAACATTTGAGGGGCTTGAAAAGCATGGCAAAAAGCTTTTTATTTTTTAAGAATTTTTATGCATGAAATTCGGAACATGAGGATCAAAAATCATGAAGAAAACTAATCCCAATTCAGCATGTAAGACATTCTAAAAATCCTAAAAGAGAATTGCATCGAAGAATCATAATAGTAAACATCAAATACGGCAATCAAGATCAGAGCAATCGGGGTAGGACCATGGATAATTGGTCTTAAGAAAATTACAGTACATCAAACACTTGATGAGGAACAACCTTCATGAAGGAAGTTTCCTAAGATAGGCTCCACATGAATTTATAAAAATCCAAGAACACATAATAATGCATTAGGAACATAGCAAGGCAGCAGGACTTCTGGGCAAATCAATGGCAATTTGTCCTAGCAAATGATGTCTAAAAATCCTGAAAATTCACAATATAGATGTGAATGACAAACAAATTCCATTAAATACTTGACTTCAAAATCCTTACCAAAAATTCATACAAAAATGGAGGTTGGGACACCAGGAGTGCCATAACTTGTACGGATGGACACAAAGTGCCATAACTTTAAAATGGTACACTTAAGTGCTAATATCGGAGTAAAATGGAACACTTAAGTGCCACTCCGGCAAAAATCCCGGCTAAATGGCTAACGTGGCAATTTTCTGGCGAGTTTGGTTCAAAACGGCGTCGTTTTGCACGGCGAAGTGGCGGAGAAAATGCAAAACGACGCCGTTTCGCGTCGACGTGTAAATAATAAAATACAAATTAATTAAATTAAATTTAAACTTAATTTTATTTAAAATATTCAAAAAATTTAAAAAAATTAAGAAAAATTTAAAAAATTTAAAAATTAAGAAAATTAAAAAATAAAAAAAGAAAAAATGGGGAGATCGAACGGGCAGGCGAGGGCCGAGCCCTCGCCGCCGCCGCCGCCTCCCGCCGTCGCCGGAAGGGCCGGCAACGGAGGGGGAGGGTCGACTGGGTCGCCGACCCCCGGCCCGACCGACGGCGAGGGCTATCTCCCTTTTTTTTAAAAAAAAAAAATTCTTAATTTTTAAAATTTTAAAATTTTTCTTAATTTTTTTTTTAAATTTTTTGAATATTTTAAATAAAATTAAGTTTAAATTTAATTTAATTAATTTTTATATTATTATTTACACGTCGACGTGAAACGGCGTCATTTTTGCATTTTCTCCGCCACGTCGCATGCAAACGACGTCGTTTGGAGGCAACTTGTCGGAAAGTTGTCACGTCAGCCATTTGGCCGGATTTTCGCGAGTGGCACTTAAGTGTCCCATTTAACTTCGAAACTGGCACTCAAGTGTACCATTTTGAAGTTATGGCACTTAAGTGTCCCCCGGTGTCAAGTTATGTCACTTGGGCTATACTTTTGCCTACAAAAATGACAAAGTGTCTGGTTGAATAAAAGCAGAACAAGCATTCTGAATTTCACTCATGATAGATTTCAGAACAAACTTCACAAAAATGAAAAATGGGCCAAATGGCATGCAAATGAGGCAAAATTGGCGTCTCTAGAAAGATCAAAACGTGTCCTAAGACTTTCTAAGAGACATCAAGTTTGATTAAGGTCAATTTATGTTCAAACAATGCCAATTGTAAAAGTACGCATATCGGTGATGAACATGGCAAAACATGATGCATGAAGATAGGCTTGCTAAACCATTGGAATGTTACCTCTGATGTTGTTAAAGTCTATGTAAAGCATGTGCAAGCTCGACATGTTACCGATGGTTCGGGAATCATTTTGATCTAGTTGTTAGATCCGAGATAGAGCTCCTGTAGCTTTTGCAAGTTGTCTTTGGGCCCGTTTGGTTCAGCATTCCCAATAGGCTTTCAATTCCGAAAGCCCATTGAAAAAAATTTAGGTGTTTGGTTCAGCATTTGGATGTGTCATTGGCTAAATGCTGGCCTTTGAAATGCTGAAAGCCTAAAGCGGTGGGGAACCTGCTTTGGGCTTTCGGCATTTAAATGCAAGTCCACCTCTACTATTCATCCGTTGACTTCTTTTTTTTTTAAACCGATCATCTTTCACACACTTTAACCGACGTTGATCGGCAACAAAATTTCATCGAATTTTATTTTTATTTTTTTAAAAATAATAAAAACCCTTTGCAAATGTTGGGTTCACCGCTTTTTTTTGTCATTTTTATTTTTTTGACAATCGTTAGCTCAACTTTTTATCAATTCACTAGAATGATCATTAATTAACGAAGATAATTAATACTACAATAATTAAAAAAAAATTATTCAAAGTTGAAAACAAACCTAAAAGAACCCTAGGCTAAAAGTTGAGCTTTGCATCTAATTTATAATCAAATTCTTTTAATATAATTTTTAAATAAATTTACTAATATTTGTCTTTTACATTACTCTCAATATGAAAATGTAAAAAGGTTATATAGTCATTGTTTCTTTTTTTGCAATTTTAAAAATACTAAAACTAAAAAAACTTAATTTGGTCACACTAAAGGGTTTTTCAAATATATGTTTACCAAATAGTCTTGCATTTCCTAAAGCACTTTTCGGTTATAGTTTACCAAACGATCTAACATTTCAAAACCCTTTACCTCAAAAGTATTTGCATTCTCCCAAGGGCATTTCCCAAAGCCAAACCAAACGGGCTCGAGGAATGCTTCCACTGAAAACGATTGAATGACAATGACAACACAAGAAGTTCTTTGCATTGGGTTAGCGCCTCCAGTAGCATGCCAATGAATTGGTTATCAGACAGCAAAAGCTTTTGAATGTAAGGCCAACAATAGCAAAAATAAGAGGGAAGACTTCCATAGAGATTATTATACATCACCATAACACTCATGAGCGATCTATTGTAAAGTGTTGGAGGAATTGAACTTGTGAGATTCTTCATGACCATACCAATGACCTGCAATGTGGATACGTTGCCCAGGAAGCTTGGAATTTGGCCCCGTAAGTCATTGAAGCTAAGAAACAGTTGTTGCAACTCAGGCAATGTGCCAAATTCTCTTGATATGCCACCTGTTAGCCTATTCATTGCGAGTGACATCAATTCGAGATTTTCTCATTGGGCTAAGTTAGGAGGAATGTTTCCTTCAAATTTGTTCGATTGTGTTGGAGAAATTCCTCTTGAAGTGTTTTGAAGTTGATAAAACGTTTCCATCAGTCTAGTCTGAAGGATTGCAGACTCTACTATTTAAAGTCTGAAGACCTCCGGATAGCCAGACTCAAGACTCAAAGCCTATCCTCATTGACAGTCTCTAATCCGTTGAAGAAAGGCTATCGAGAACTGGATGTTTAATTAAGGATGTGGCCTTATCGACTAGAGAAGATCTCTTGGCTGGATATGACATAACGGAATTCTTTATTTGATCACAATTGATTCGAATATTAAGAATCCGATTGTTGACACCTAAAATTTTGATTAGGTTTAATTAGGTCTTAATTTCTTTTAGATAATAAATAACAAATAACAAAAACAACAAAAAAATAGTAAAAACAAAAGAAAAGAAAAACAAAAGCAACAACCCCCCATTTTCTTCACGTGGGCTCGTGCGGCTTGGCCCCACCCCCCTTCCTTCTTCTTCTTCCCTCTTCTTCTTCCTCGCTCCTTCTTTCTCCGCCTCTGTAGTTCACGCGCGGTGGCCGGCGACGCGCGCGAAGGATGGCCTACGGCCGAGGGGAGTAGGCCGACGTCGGCCGAAGAGGATAAGATCAGGCGCCATTAATGCTGAGCGAGCTTGTTTGGAAAGCTCGATGGGACACCGGTTCGCCCGAGCGGAACCGGTGGGCAAGCCGGAGGCCGGCGACGAGCCCCTCCGTCGACCGGAGTTCCTTCGCCTATAAATAGGTGGCCGCAAGCATCGTCGGAGGGCATGGCGAGCTCGGAAATCCTTCACCGAGACATCGGGAAGGGTTGAAGGGCGAGCGCAGGAGAGAGCTCGGGTCGCGAGCTTAGCCCACCTTCCACCGAGAGACTTCGGGGAAGGCAGGCGGCGAGTGACTTTGAGAAGGTCAGATCCGGCCGGTGGAGGCTCGGATCTGGCCTGAGTGAGGAGGAATCAAGGTCGAGGAGGGTCCGGCCGAGATCTACGCAATAGATCTGGTTTTTTTTTTTTGCTGCTGTTGTTACCGCCGGACGCCGTGCCGCAGGCCGTTCGCCTCGGTCCCGACGCCGTTGCTTCGACGACTTGTTGTCGTGCCTCACCTCGCGGAGCCATTACCGTGATCGATCCGCCGAAGCCGCGCCGGATCGGGAAGCTGGGTTGCTGCCGTCGTCGCCTCCACCATCGCGAACCGCTCTCCCCCGTCGCCGTCCCCATCCGAGAAGGTAAAAAGGGGGCGTTATTGTTCATCGTAGCCGTTTTCCGTTGACCTAGCCGTCGTCGCCGTCGACGTTGTCACCGCCGTCGTGGCCGCCGTGGTTGCCGCCGCCGTTGTCACCTTTGACGTCGCCGCCATAGTCGCCGTCGCCGCCAAACACCTCGGTTCCCCCTCTTGGCGGCTGCGGATTCGCAAACCCTAGGGTTTGCGATTTCCCGTCGTCGGAATTGGATCCGGGTCTCGGAATTGGGTAGGGTTTCGCGAGATTCCGCGGTGGCGGAAGCCGGGTCGCGAATTTGGATCCGGGTCGGGTAGGGTTTGCAGGGAGCCGGGTTGCGGGCGGGTCGTGGACCTAGGTCGTCGGGCCGGGCCGGGCGTCCCAAACGCCCGCCACGGCGTCGTTTTAACAAAATAAAAAATAAAAAATAAAAAATAAATGAAAAATCCGAGTCGGGCCCGTCCGCGTTTGGGTCGCCGACCCGGGTCGGACCCAACCCGCGGATCCGACCCGGCCGGTTTTATATTATTTTAATATTAAAAAAATGTTTTAATTTCCGAAAATCGAAAAATATTAAAAAATTGTTGAAAAATGTTTTATTTTCTAAAAAATCGAGAAAAATCAAAAAATAATTTATTTTCCAAAAATATTAAAAAATATTAAAAATATATTTTATTTTCCGAAAAATCAAAAAAATCAAAAATATTTCATATTTTCCAAAAAATGCCAAAAATCCAAAAAAAGCCAAAAAATTCAGAAAAGGCCAAAAAAGACTTGTACTTTTCCAAAAATACCAAAAAATCCCTTTTATGTCCAAAAATGAGAAAAATACTCAAAAATGTTTTCCTCCCAAAATGCATGGAAAATCCTCGAACATCCAAAAACCTCGGGGTTTAAACAAGATTAGGTACCGAAAGGGCATTAGTGATTAACTAGTGTAATCAAGTCCCCGATCCTAATTTCTCTGGTTGCGCAGGAGCGAGTATTTCTCCCGATACTTCGCTTGGGTTTCTAATCGACCCACCCCAAAATCGATTAGTGGCGACTCCAATTTAAAAATTGATTTACGGGTTAAAAACTCATACTATTAAAGTCGTGAATTGGTGGACTTGGGAGAGTCCGGGCATAATTAAATTCAGCCGAGCCATTAGTCTCCTTAGGCGCTCGTACCCGATTGCGGGCGCCGAAAAAAAAAGAGGTCGCGACACCGATGATTGGCAAAGTTTACTTGGAAGGTTCTACTTATGGAAATCGAGATCCTGATTGTATGGGCGAACATGATTGATGGGCTATCGACATGTTCCTTTAATAGCTCAAATGATCTTCCTAATTGATTCCATCTAACGGGTAGATTTGAGGAATTCCTTTGGTAAGTGCCAATGGGTATGATGGCATGAAGGAGTATATAAGGAAGATGTTCTAGTTGTTCGAGTAGGTGTACGAGAGAAGAATTCCAAAGTCTGAAGCTCCTTGTTTCTAGTCAATTCATTTGTTGAACATAATCGTGTAAACAAAAGAGAGCCTATATTCGTGAGAAACCTTGAGGAAGTGTGGTAGAACATCTACACTTTGTGGAATCAAGGAAAAGCCGTCTGTAACTTCTCTTTTGTTCATAGTGAAATCCAGCCGGTGGGCTGTCGGTGCGGAAGAGTGGACGTAGGCTTGGAATAAGCCGAACCACTATAAATCTTGTGTTCATTTCTCTCTTCACTATCCTTTACTTTACTTTGATCGTATTTTCCTTTCTATCGATTGCCTAAAATCGCTTCCGTATCTCGAAAATTTGTTTGTGCACCTATTCACCCCCTCTAGGTGATTATACTAGCTATCTCAATTGGTATCAGAGCATGTGTACTCACTTTTGTTGAAGTGTTTTACTTGAGTTAAAGATCCATGGCTAGTATGTTGGCTCCGTGGCTGGTAGAAGGGCAAAGCAATACCAGACCACCTTACTTTGATGGAAATGATTACAACATATGGAAGAACAAGATAAAAGCATTCTTAAGATCAAAGGATCCTCTGGAATGGGACGTTGTAGAAAAAGGAATCATTCCTAAAGCTACATCTGTCTCAGAAAGAGGAAAATATATTGTTGAGTCTAGCGAAATGACTCAGGAAGAGAAATTCAAGAGACAAGCTCTTGATGCAAAAGTAATTTATTCCTTATATTGTGCTTTATCTCTTTTTAAATGCAGGTCACTATCAAGAAAAAGGTAAAATGGTATCTTGATAGTGGATGCTCAAGACACATGACAGGAGACTCAAATTACTTCATAAAGCTTGTTCAAGTAAATGGTGGAAAAGTTTCTTTTGGAGGAAACAACAAAGGAAAAATTGTGGGATTTGGAATTGTAAAGATTGGAAATCTCAAAATCAGCAATGTTTCCTTAGTGGAAGGGCTCAATTACAATTTGCTTAGTATTAGTCAGCTATGTGATACTGGTATCAAAATCAACTTTCAAGAGGGAATATGTTCTGGAATTAGTAAAGATTCTACTTAGTCATTCATGGGTCAAAGACATGGAAATATCTACCTCTTGGATGTGAAACCAGATGAATCACAATGTCTAATCTCAATCCAAGACGAAGCAAACTTATGGCACAGAAAGCTTGGGCACGTCAATATGAAGCAAATAGCCAAAATCTCAGCAAAGAAGCTTGTTCGTGGACTACCCAATTTATCATATCAAAAGTCTGATCTATGTACACCATGTATATTGGGAAAACAGGTAAGAAATTCCTTTAAACCAATAAATCAAGTTTCCACTAACCGTGTACTTTGCGGCTTTTGCATATGGATCTTTTGGACCAACCGAACGTAAAGCATTGGAGGTAAGAAATACTGCCTGGTAATTGTGGATGATTACTCACGATTCACTTAGGTATATTTCTTGGCAAGTAAGTTTGAAACCTTCTCTCACTTTGAAAAGTTTGCTAAAAAGGTTCAAAATGAAAAAGGGTATGTTATATCAAGTATAAGAATAGATCATGGAGGTGAGTTTGAAAATCATGACTTTACAAAATTCTGTGATGAATCTGGTTTTTAGCATGTATTCTCCTCTCCATATACTCTAGAGCAAAATGGAGTTGTGGAAAGAAAGAATAGATCTCTTCAAGAAATGGCTAGAACTCTTTTAATTGAAAGTAACATCTCTTCACATTTCTGGGCTGAAGCAGTTTCTACAACATGTTACATTATAAATAGAGTCTTTCTAAGGCCTATTCTGGAAAAAAAAAAAAAAAACTCCCTATGAACTATTCAAAGAAAAGAAGCCTATTATTTCATATTTTCATGTATTTGGATGCAAATGTTTTATACTGAAAAATGCAAATGATCGAGTTGGAAAATTTGAAGAAAAATCAGATGAATGCATCTTCCTTGGATATTCAACCACAAGCAAAGCATACAGAGTCTACAACAAGAAGACTCAAACAGTGGAAGAATCAATGAATGTTAAATTCCAGGATTCTATGCAAAATGAATCCATTCAGACTCATCTTGAAGAATCTGAACCTGCTCCAGACTTTACAAAGTCTAAAATAGCTCAGACTTTGAAGGATTAGCAACAAATGACTGTTGAAGATTCAAGTGAAGAAAGTGACCATCAATTTGACAAATTAACCAGCAACTGGAAACATAAGTCCAGTCATCCCAAAGATCTTATTATTGGCGACATCAATGAAGGAATTCGCACAAGATCCAAAAGGCGCGAAGAGTCTAGTGTTGTGGCTCTTATTTTTGAAATAGAACCCAAAAACACAGAAGAAGCTTTATCTGATGAAAGCTGGATTGAAGCTATGCAAGAAGAGCTCGGGCAATTTAGTATTAATGATGTCTGGGAATTAACTCCTAAACCGAAAGGTAAATCATTATTGGAGCTAAATGGGTTTTCAGGAACAAGATGAACGAGAAAGGAAAAGTCATAAGAAACAAGGCAAGACTCGTGGCCAATGGATATACACAAGAAGAAGGGATAGACTATGACGAGACTTATGCACCAGTAGCAAGGTTAGAAGCAATTCGATTATTACTTGCTTTTGCTTGTTATAAGAATTTCAGGTTATTCCAAATGGATGTCAAAAGTGCCTTCCTAAATGGATTCATCCAAGAGGAAGTCTATGTGGAACAACCACCTGGGTTTGAAGACCCAAAGAAACCAGACTCAGTATTCAGACTCAAAAAGGCTTTATACGGCTTGAAACAAGCTCCTCGAGCTTGGTACGACAGACTGAGTAAGTTTTTAATTGAAAATGGATTTGTTAAAGGTAAAGTAGACACTACTCTTTTCATTAAAAGAGAAAGCAAGAGTTTTCTACTTGTTCAAATATATGTCGATGATATTATTTTTGGATCCTCTAATGAAAGTCTCGTAAAGAAATTCTCTAAGACTATGCAGGATGAATTTGAAATGAGCATGATGGGTGAGTTAACCTTCTTTCTTGGACTTCAAGTAAAACAATTGAAGGAAGGAACTTTTATTTATCAAGAAAAATATGCTAATGATATTGTGAAGAAGTTTGGATTGGACAATTGCAAAAAGGCTGATATACCAATGTCAAGCTCCGTGAAGATAGATAAAGATGAAGGAGGAAAGAAAGTCGACCAAAAGTTATACAGGAGTATCATTGGTTCACTTCTTTATCTTACTGCTTCTAGACCTGATATTTTGTTTAGTGTTTGCATTTGTGCCGGATTTCGGGCGGACCTAAAGAATCACATTTAAATGCTGCAAAGCGTATTATCGAATATATTGCATCAACTTCAAGCTTCGGTCTCTGGTATCCTAAAAGGGGAGACTTTACTCTTCTTGGATACTCAGACGCAGACTTAGCCGGATGTAGAGTTGATAGAAAGAGCACCTCAGGTACCTGTCAACTACTTGGAGGCAAGGCAGTGTCTTGTTTTTCAAGAAAGCAAAGTACAGTAGCTCTCTCTACAACAAAAGCAGAATATGTAGTCCTTGGAAGTTGTTGTTCACAAATTCTATGGATAAAACAACAGCTAAGAGATTTCGGAATTGAAGATTCATGCACGAAGATTAAATGTGACAACACCAGCGCAATCAATCTCACCAAAAATCTAATTCTTCACTCAAAAGCAAAGCATATAGAGATTTGACATCACTTCATTAGAGATCATGTTCAAAATGGAAAAATTTCGATTCAGTTTGTTGACTCAAACAACCAACTGGCGGATATATTTACAAAGCCTTTGGAGAAAAATCAATTTGAAATTATCCGTTCAAGACTCAACATTTTGAACTTTGAAGAAGTTAAAGTCTAGAGACTCTTAGACTCAGATTATAAGACTTTGACTGTAAGTTATTCTCTCTCTAATCTCATTTTGAAAAGGTACATTGATCAACCGTGTTGATTATCTCAATCGCTATCTTTAATTGACGAAATTATTGCATCGTTTCTTTTAGAAAAAGAAGTTATTTTGATGTGACTATTTTTCGAAAAAGGCAGTTATTTTTTTTTAAAAGGCATCTTTTCACTTACCATTACGACGGTTGACATCCCCTCCTTACGACTGTCTTATATATAATCGGTTTCTCCTCGCTTAACTCCAAAAACCCTAAAAAGCACCAATCTTCCATTCCTGTTTTCTTCTCTTGTTTAATCTTCGAAAAAGTCGTCATCTTTCTTGGGAAAGTCAAGCAAGGAATCTTTCAAAGACTAAGAAAGATGTCGTCTTCAAGAAAGTCTTCGAGGATCGCAAGCAGGGGACCACGGCGAATGAGTGAGGGGCCTACGCACTTCGACCTCACCGAAGAAGAAGTGTCTCCAAATCAGCAGCGAGCCCACAACATTCTCAGCAGCGTCATTCTCCTCCATCTAGTCCTCAAGATGTTGATCATCATCAAAATGAAGAAATCATTGAAGATGCGAGACCTGTAAGAGTTCAAAGGCCCTCCTTTATTTATAAGCTGTATCGTGCTTTAAAAGGGACTGGTACTCCGTTGAACTATGTGGATGATTTTCTTAAGGACAAAGGATATGGAAATGAATATATCTTTTTGCGAAAAATGGAAAGTTTGGGAATTGCTCGTAAGGGTGTGGCGAAAGAATCCCTTGCGAATATCCCAAGTGACCCTCGTGATTGGGGAGTTAATCCAGTGGATGGAAATGATGACGACAAATTATACAGCGAATTTCAGCCAAGAATGGGAATTGCGGCGGAAAATCGAGGAAAAATGGGAGAGTTGTTTAGATCGAAGGAACAGATGGATCTATACTCAAAATTGCTGAAGCGTGGGGTGATAAACCCTAGGAGTGTAGATTTTGACTTTCTGGATGCTGTAAATGTGAACTTAAGGGAAAAGTTTGGTCATCTTCAACTTGAGAAATTCTGCTCTGACTCCACAGAGGCCTATCCTCAACTATCTGCATATTTCTATTCAAATCTTAGTTTCTTGGATGCGAATAGATTCTCCTTCAGTGTCAAAGATCAAGACTTTGTTGTGGATATGGATATGCTGGTAGATGTGTTAGGAGTTGAGAGAGGAAGGTATCAACGGATCAAAGTTTCTATTGCTCGTACTACTCTGGAACTTGTTAAAGACATGAGAACATAGGGAAAGATTTCCTATTCAAGGATGAGTGCATTTAACATCTTGCTACACAAAATTGTAATTAATTGCCTCATACCAAAATCAACCTCCAAGACTGATGTCTCGAGTTTAGAGGCAAAGCTAATGTATGCCATCATCACTGGGAAAAGGTTTTCACTTCCTCACACTGTTATGTTCCATATGTATAGAGCTGTGATGAAGGACAGAGAACAACTTCCTTATCCAGGTCTTGTAACAAAGTTATTCAGACATCTAAACATTCAGCCTCCGCAAATTTTTTTGTGCTCGATCGTGCGATCATATGGTGGTAGGACTGAAAATGGTGACCAAGATGCGTCTGAAGGAACTAAGCAAGGCATTGGAGAAATTTAAGGAGAAGACTCCAGTCAAATCTCATCAATTCTCTTCTGCAGGAAAAAGGAAAGGGAATGAGCCATTGGATGCTCCATCCAAGAGAAAAAGAGCTCTCCTTGTTGAGGATGAAGATGATGAGGATAACATCACTATCTCTGCTTTGAAGAATCTCAGTCAATCTGTTCCAGAGAAAGAGTTAGAACAGCAGACAGAAGAAAGAGCAGAGAAAGAGGAAGAGGAAAAAGAAACAGAGGAAAGAGAAGAAGAAGAAGAAAGAGATGCTGAGCAAGAGAGAGTTGAAAAAGAAGAAGAAGAGCAAAGAGATCAAGAAGAAGGAGAACATGAGGAGCGCTCTCCACTCGAAGGCATAGACACAGGGGGAGACCAAGAGAAAAGAGGAATGACCTCAAATCCAGCAACCAGCCGGAGGGAGTCGGTCGATCCCAGCCGGATCCGAGAGGAGGTTTTTGCCTCTCGGTTTCTAGGAAGGTCATGAGGTTTCTTCGCCAAATCTGCGTGATTATGCTAATCTTCCATTGTCTGCATTTACTCCATCAGATCGTGTTAATGCTAGTACGCAGACCGAAAATTCAGCAGACTTTCGCAGAGTGATGGATATTCTCTTGGAAATGCAAGGTTAGATATATGCATTGGGATGTGAAGTTCAGAACTTGCAGAATGCAGGCCAAGTCTCTTCGGGTTCATTAAATGATCAAATCCAAGCCCTTTCTCTTCAGATTCAAGCTAATGCTAAGGGTGAGGATGTTGCTCAGCTGAAGGAAGACTTTAAAAGGCTGGAAGGCATTGTTTAGTCGATGGGAGATTTTCAGCTTGTTCGTATTCCCAAGAATCCTTGACTTCATTTTCATCTCAATCTTTTTTATGCTGACAAAAATGGGGAGAGTTTAGTCGCAACTTGAAAAACTTTGAACTTAAACTTTTGGCTTGTTTGGTTTGTGGTTTGTTTTGACTTGACTTGTGTTTGGATGTGGACTAAATTTGGGATTTGGATTTGACTGCTTATTATTAACTACTATTGATGTCTTATGGATGGCTTTACTACATACTGGACTAACCTATTTTCTGTGATTGCAGATTCTAGTGTTATTCATTTAGCCATTTTAATCTATAAGATATGCATATGATATGCATATGTGCTTGAGAAATGTTTTGCAGGTCAAAGTTTTCCAAATATGCAGGAAAGTTTTGTCACCATCAAAAATGGGGAGATTGTTGGAGAAATTCCTCTTGAAGTGTTTTGAAGTTGACAAAATGTTTCCATCAGTCTAGTCTGAAGGATTGTAGACTCTACTATTTAAAGTCTGAAGACCTCCGGACAGCCAGACTCAAGACTCAAAGTCTATCCTCATTGACAATCTCTAATCCGTTGAAGAAAGGCTATCTAGAACTGGATGTTTCATTAAGGATGTGGCCTTATCGACTGGAGAAGATCTCTTGGCTGGATATGACATAACGAAATTCTTTATTTGATCACAATTGATTCGAATATTAAGGATCCGATGATTGGCAAAGTTTACTTGGAAGGTTCTACTTATGGAAACCGAGATCCTGATTGTATGGGCGAACATGATTGATGGGCTATCGACATGTTCCTTTAATAGCTCGAATGATCTTCCTAATTGATTCCGTCCAACGGGTAGATTGGAGGAATTCCTTTGGTAAGTGCCAACGGGTATGATGGCATGAAGGAGTATATAAGGAAGACGTTCTAGTTGTTCGAGTAGGTGTACGAGAGAAGAATTCCAAAGTCTGAAGCTCATTGTTTCTAGTCAATTCATTTGTTGAGCATAATCGTGTAAACAAAAGAGAGTCTATATTCGTGAGAAACCTTGAGGAAGTGTGGTAGAACATCTACACTTTGTGGAATCAATGAAAAGCTGTGCTGTAACTTCTCTTTTGTTCATAGTGAAATCCAGCCGGTGGGCTGTCAGTGCGGAAGAGTGGACGTAGGCTTGGAATAAGCCGAACCACTATAAATCTTGTGTTCATTTATCTCTTCCCTATCCTTTACTTTACTTTGATCGTATTTTCCTTTCTATCGATTGCCTAAAATCGCTTCCGTATCTCGAAAATTTGTTTGTGCACCTATTCACCCCCCTCTAGGTGATTATACTAGCTATCTTAGATTGGAGTACGAATTCTTTTAGGCAGGGTAAAGATCAAGAGAAGCGAGGAAAGAGAGATTGCCCACATAAGGAGACAGTCTTCCCTGGAGACCCACGTAGGAGGGTCTAAAGCCACAACTCTCTGCCTGTAGTTGCTGCAAACAATGCCAATCCATTCACAAAAGTTTGCTTCCGCTGCCTTTGATCATGTTCGTCGGGTCAACATCGATCGCCGATTTGAAGTGGAGGAGAGCATCTTGATCAACGAAGTTCCTGGAATAAATGGGGGGCTGAAACATCTAATAGGAAAGCTAACAGAAGATCAATAAATGGTAAAAAGATGAACTTCACCATAAGGAATAGTCTCTCTTTCGATCGCATTAATGGCTACTGAGCTAGGTAGGACCTATTCTCGGTATTCATACCAAAACCTACCCAACGATTGTCTTAATTAAAAACCAAAAACGCGAAGGACACGACAAACCACATGATCCCGAACTCAGAGATATCATACGTTTGAATATTTGTTTTGAGCGTCGAAGTTATCATAAGACGTGATCCGGTAAGGGGCTGATCTTGACTTTAGGGATGATCCTACCTCATTAAAGAATGCCGTTCGCAATTCCCCACAACCAAACAATCATGCCTACCAAGCCATTTGAGTTGAGACCTTCCCTAGAGGTGAGCTTAGAGAAACCCTAGTAAATCATCATGTCTAACTCCGTAGATGGCCCGTGCGAGGGTCACAAATGGAACTTTAACTGAGGCTCCCATGCTCGAATGGGAATGATTGTGACAACGAAGAATTATTACGCATTTCAACTACAGTAAGTTATTTCTAAACTTTTAAACATATTTTAGAAATTTATATACAACGCATGATGTACTGCCCTCTATTCATAAAGTTTTGAAAGGGACTGAAAATGGTTGAACATTGACTAATGTTTTTTATTTTAACTTGCATTTTTTGAGATTTGACTTTTATTCAATGTTATTCACCTTAAATATTTTGAGTTATACATATTGACACTGAATCTATTTAGAGTCGTGTAAAGATTTTTTAGTTGAAAGAAAATAGTTTTTCGTTACCCTTTCAAAAAAAGAGAAAAACCATGTATGTCTTTTTATATTACATTATTGTTAGGTTGTGATCAATAATGACGGCCATTGCTAACTCATATTTTTATAATTGCATTTATCTTTTTGTAATAGTTATTAGTGATAAACTTGCACGATTTAGCAATCTATGCATTTGAGTTCCGAATAGGGATAACATATTAATCAAGGAAAAGAACAAAAATGATAAAACAGTATATTATGAAGGCAAAGTGAAAATGGGATTTTTGCAAATATGTAGAAATGAAACGGTAAATAGCGTAGACTGAAAAAAAAAAACCAAAATGCCCAAAAAAAAAAAAAAAAACACTATCTGAGTGAGTCTCATGATTTAGGGCGGAGGAATGATGGAATTATAAGGTAAAAAGAAAAAGGAAAAACAGAACAAAATCACATGAAGAAAAATTAAAATCAAATGGTTAATAGAAAATATGAAAAACCATACCTTCCGTTTTTCTTTAGTACTGTACTACTTTTCCTCCATTATTTTGAAAATATCAGTCTGTATCTTGCATATTGCGTCTAGACATCACTTTGTACATTCACATTGTTATTTTTATAGTCTTATTTATAAAATAAAATAAAAAAGACATTTCCTTTCCGAAAATTTTATCGTCAAATCCTAAATTTTCCATACCCACTGAAACCCCTTCTCCTAAAAGTAAAAATTAGTGCAAATCAAAACCTCCCAAACCCCAAATTCCGTCACTACCTTGGACTGCCATTGAAAACCTTTAGCCATCGCCCACACTATTTCTAGCATTGTCGGCCCCCATCCTCAAAACAAAACTCCTTCTCCACCACCCCCCCGGGGTTCCAAAACAAAACTCTCTCTACACACGCTCCTTGATTGCCTGGTCGCGGTAATGGCTCGCTAAGGTCATGTATTACCATGGACAACCTCAATCAATGTCATCCACAGCCTTATCACAGCTCAATCTTGATTGCAGGTTGTTAATTGCTAAGGATAACCATGGCCTGCGACCTCAATTTGAGGTTAGGGATCACAAGGTCATGCATGGCTTAAAAGGAGGCCAGAGCCTGATTGCCATAGTGGCTTGCTAAGGTCACATATTGCCATGACAACCTCAATCAAGGTAATTCATAGTCTTGTCACAGCTGAATCTCGATTGTATATCGTTAATTACCATGAATGGCCTTGGTCTGCTACCTAAATTTGAGGTTAGGGGTCACGAGGTCATTCATGGTTTAAAAGGAGGCCAACAACCTCGGATCAAGGTCAATGTTGTTGTGACACAACTTAGGTCAAAGTCTTTTGAGAGAGAGAGAGAGAGAGAGAGAGAGAGAGAGGCACAATTGAACACAGAGGGATGAGGGAGAGGCGAGCGTTAACGAAGTGGGAGAGGCACAATTGAACACAGAGGGATGAGGGAGAGGCGGGCGTTAACGAAGGGGAGAGGGGGTCAATGGTTGTGGTGAGGAAGTGGGTCAACGGGGGCAGATAACGATGGGTAGTGGAGAGGTGAGGGACTGTTCATAATGGACATTGAGGGAAATTCTTCACGCCCGGACAATTTCTGGTAATTTGATTAGCATAGTATCTCTTGTTCGAGTTCTCTCTGCTGCAAACCTTTAAGCTTTGCTCATAATATGGGTTATTACACGCATTTGTCCACATGAATGAAAATGTTGAAATATACGTGGTATTCAATATATCACCAAAAAAAAAAAAAAAAAAAGAGGAATTGAATTAACGTTAGAAATTAGAAATTATTGATTTTGTAATGACAATCTAGATAAAAGAAGCCAAAGTCTGAGCAGTTTTGTGGGAAACACATTCCCACCATATCTGGGGCCTTTGAAAGCCCAAACAAAAAGAATGCGACCATAGTCCAAAACCAGATTTCATCAAGGTTAATTGGGCTTTCCGTAAACCAATCTTAGTCCATGTATGTGAAATGGACGTGCAATGAACGTATAAATCCGATGTGCGTATATTCAAATAGTCAAAACATAAGATACATATCTACAATTCATCTCATTGGATTTCAACCTTAAAAATTATCCAAAAAATATCATTCCCTCCCAAGCCTTCTCACTAAAATGTAAATTGTCATAGTATGTTACAATATAGTGGACAATATTGTAATTTAAATATTAAATTAATTTACAAACAAGTTGCAAAAAGATCTCATATTTTAACTTGATGGAAGTTTCTCTGTTTTTTCAACAATTCAAGGGCATGGTATGGAGACCTGGCATCCCGGCCTACAAAATACCCTACAGGTCTCATAAATTAGTTAAGTTCAATATCTACTAGTGTAAGAGTAGTTTGCACTTAGTGGGATATGAGCGCATGAATTCCAATTTCTGAATTGAAAATCTTCAAAGCCCCAATCAATTCTTTCAACTTGGAGGATCGATTTCTCTAATGCAAAACCAATTCAATAAGCATTCTCGCTCTGGCCAATTAAAACCATATTTCCTATTTATTTTCACGTGCATAGGTATGCGTGCTTGTGCTCTTTTGTTACTTAGCGCGAGAAAGAGTTGAAGGAATTCATGTGGTTAGATTAGGTACGCATGGACATTGGAATAGGCATTATTATGTGTGAGGCAGAAGTATATATGGTCATGCGAATCCGTTTTAATGAGCAGATTAATGAACTTATCTAATGTGCATAAACTAGAGTGCGAGTAACTGTGCTTGAAAATCCCATTTTTGAAAGACTGCTGTTGCTCGAGTAATTAATATGTGATCTCATTATTTATCTACTGTTTGCAACTTTTTTGAGCATTGCAAGTTTGAGACCATATTAAACAAATTAAAGATTCATGAACCACCTTGCATATTATAATATAGTTCAAATACAATTAATGTTATTTTCCAAATTACCAGTTGTTACCTTCCAAAGTCCGAGAGCATAAAAACTCTCTCACCTTCGCGCTCACATGGTGGCTGCTCCATAAACCCTAAACCCTCTCATCTCATCTACTACCCCCTAATCTTCATAGACTTATCAAATCATTTTAGCCTTCTCAGCTTTTTCTCTCTAGATGCTGAGTCCTTTCTCATCGGCCTTTGGAACTCTCCCAATTTTACATCAATCGACACACAGCCTCTCTCGTAGAGCTTGCTTCCAATGGAAGAGGATGATGATATTAGAGTTTACTTAAGTTTCAGTCGGCAATGGATGGAGTGGTTTCTAGGTATAAATTAAAGGAATGCTGTCTCACTCTCTTGGGAGACTGTTCTCAAATCCTACCGTGAATTTCCAAGCCTTTGTAAATACAATGAAAAGAGCCTGGAGAAATGAAGATGTAGTTTCTGCCGGTTGTGTTCTGGCCTTTTTGCATTTATGTTTAAAACTGAAGGAGACAAAAACAGGGTTTTAGAATCTGGTCCATGGTCTTTCGCGGATCACCTCGTGTTGCTTAAATCGTGGGAACCCAATGCACCTCCTCATCATTGATATAACATGTTTTTTTTTTCCCCGGTTCAACCCTGACACAGAGCAACGATTTTGCTGCATTCGAGAAGCAAGATGTACTTAGAAGGGAGATTAGCAATAAGGATTGGTGTCCAGCAAATTTAGGAGTAAAATAATATTTTAATTTATCTTATTATTATATTTCATTCTCGTTTCTTTCTCTCTCTTTTTTCCTTTCTTTTTCCTTTCTTTCATTTCCCATTACACGAGTCATTGACTTTTTAACGACTAACCATGAAGGTCAGGATTGTTATAGTGTGACGCGGACAGGAGAAGAAGGATCGGATCTCTCCACAGCATTAACAACATATATACGTCAAAGAACCGTATCCATAACAAGTATCAACACTCTCTCCGCTCATCTTGCACTTGGCCTTGTTTACTGATGATGCTTTTCTTTCCGTTACTCGTCTTCCAATCGAGTTATTCGGAAAGGAGCACCGTTGCTCGACAAAGGCCAAGTGGAAGATGAGCGAGAGAAAGAGCGTGTCGATACTTGTCATGGATACAATTGTTTGACACATGTATATTTTGTTAATGCCGGTAGAGAGATCCAATCCTTTTGATCCTCTCCGTGTCAAATGCAAAAATAATCCCGACATTAATATTTAGTTTTTCAAAAAGTCAATGACTCATGTACTGGAAACTAAGAGAAAAGGGGAAAAAAAGAAAGGAAAAAGAAGAAGAAAAACAAATAAATGAGAAGTCGAAATGAGACGTCCAATTGATTTGCTGTTAAAGGGATAAATTAAAAATGTGATTCATAAATTTAGAGGACACCAATCCTTATTACTAACCTACCTTCCAAGAACATCTTATTTGGATGAGACCTCAAGTGTAGCAAAATTGTTGCTCTGCGTTAGGGTTGGAGGAGAGCTTTTACTAGTGTGAAAAAGAATATATTTTACTTCCTGCTTTGAGCAAATTGCTTTCGCAGAAGTTGTTAGTAGCCGAGTACAGCTCTTAATATGATATCATTGGGTGGTCAATTGAAGGAGAGCTTTTTTACTAGTGTTTGATGCCTTCTAAGCAAGCAAATGACAATGACTGAAAGTATAGCTGATATAGTTGGCACCATAATGTATAGTAACTAGAGCCGCTTATCCTTTGATGATTTCTTTCCATTTACTTTGCACGGTGGGGCTTGAAAATTGCATTTTACAAAGTGCTTCATTCCCAATGAATGAGAGAATCGACATATTTCCAAAGGGTCCACCAGTAGGAATCTCTCCCGATATCTTATTAAAGGACAAGTTCAATTTTTTCAGATATGTAAGTCCTTCTGAGGACTTGGGTATCATTTGTATGACTCTTTGTAGGAGAGGTTGAGGAAAACCTATCCTCTGAGGTTACTGATCAATTGCGGTGTCAATCCTTGAAATGAATTCCTTAACAAGTCAAGAGAAGGACGGGTCTTTAACTTCTTGATTAAACTCGGTATGGCGCCTTTAAGTCAATCCAAGAAAGATCAATGCTTTCTATAGCTGTCATTTTCCCCATCTGATCTGGTAGTCCTCCATAGAAAGAATTGTGATAGATTGATTAATATGAGTTCTTGAAGGCTTCACAGATTGACCATTTGTTTCCAATGCAATTCAGGATAGATACCAATATCCTATTTTGCTGGAGCAGCAACTCTCCAAAACCGGTCAAGTTGCATATCTCATTAGGGATCGGTCCCTCGATATGGTTGTTATCATGGTACGGCCTTTATAGGCTTTTTAGTCCCCCAATAGATGATGGGATGTTGCTGTTTATATCTTTATCGCTCAACTATAGAAAGTCAAGCTCATCAAGAAACCCATTTGGTTGGGAATGTGACCGACATTTGGGAGCGACTAGAATTCGTAGGGAACTTGAGAAGTTATTGATAGATTTCGGTATGGAACCACGAAGCCAGTTTTCTTCCGGAAACAAGGTCTGCAGGGACTGGTAATTAGATAAAGCAGAGATAAATCCGAGCTCTGAACCATAAGTCTCTCCTGTTAGCTGATAGACTGAACTGCGAAGTATATGAGGTTCTTTAAGCTGCCCCAAGCCATTTGACTAGAGCTCCCCCGGACGAATGTGGTAAGGTTTTGTGATAACTGGGAAGAGTCCGCATGTTGCTTCGACTATAAGAATTGTTTCACCATTTCAACTATTAGAAGGTAATTTTATAATCTTAACTCTGTCTTATAAATTTATATACAATGCATGATGTGCTGCTCTCATTTGATAAAGCTTTCGGTGGGATAAACATGGTTAAACATTGTTTTTAACTTTTACTTCTACTTGTAAATTTTGAGAGTTGACTTTTATTTAATGTTATTCACCTTAATGATTTTGAGTTACACATATTTATATTTGAAATCTATTTAGAGTCGTGTAAAATCTTTTGGTAAACTTTTGAAAGAAAATAGTTTTTAAATTCAGAAACACCGTTGTGAATACTTTCGATAAGTCCATCCAAGCATGTCCAAGCATATCTGAGTTTTGTTTGTAATATTTGTTATTACAATCAATGCTCCATACAAATGAAAATATTGAAATATATAGGATATTCACTTATATCATAAAAAAACGACGCTTTGTATAGTCATTAGAGATAAATTGTAACGGTATGTTCAGTGTAATGGACAATATTGTAATTTAAATATTATTACAAACTAATTGCACAAAGATCTCATTTAATTTGAATGAAAATTCCTTGTTTTCTTGGTTACGGAGGTGGAAACTCAGCTTCAAATACCCTGTAAGCCCCATAAACTATTTAGGAAAAAACACCTTAGATTTGTGCAATAGCCTTGGCACAGAGTAGTTTGCACACGTTAAATGGATAATAAGTGGTTATTGAATTGGGAATCCCTCAAGTGCACCAGTCACATATTCACCCTTAATATAGGTAGAGCACTACAATAGATAAAGCACTCCCTTCCGGGTGCCACTGCTAGTAGCACACGGCGACATGGTTGTTAAACTTGTGGTTCAGATTGTACGATCAATGACCTACGATCCCAAATCTACTAAAACGATCCCTATCACACGAAAAATGGATTAAAGATAAAACCCATTTTAGATTGCCCGTCAAGATCTTAAAATTGTATTCCTGCACGTTAAACCACAAAAGTAGCCCATACAAAAATTAAATTTGGGCCAAAATTAGCAATGCCCAGCCTAAAATATTTAATCCGAAACTCCAAATATCACTTAAGTGACAAATTTGTTGGTAGTAATAAAAATGATTTGTGTTTGATAATGAATTCGATGAGGAAGGTCGATGGGCTAGTTACAATCTCAACCAAGATGTCGAGATGACAGCTAACGATTTATTCTAGGTTTTCTTATAAGTATTTTTTTTTTTTTTTGTGCCTTTTATGTAATACTAATAAATTTTCTTTATTTGTTTTGTGTTGCGTTTTTTAACTTTTTGATACGAAAATGACATTATTGAACGATAATGTAATTTAAAATAGTGGTGGTAAAGTTTTCCAGTGGAGACCTATTTTTAATACCACTAAGGTCTTGTTCAATTTATTTATGAGTTACAATAAGGTGGGTGGTCTTGTAGATTAGGTAGTGATTATACTAAAAATAGGGACTTTAAAAAGTCTGTATGGCGATCCATAAGCCGAAACTATCGAGGCTCTGTTGAATGTCACAATGAAGAATTAGTTCTAAACATTCATTTCGACATTCTGACATCGAGACGGGTGTTATACCTTCCGAAGTCAGACATGAGTTGAGAATCTTGTTGGATCAAATGTCAACGCATGAAAATGTCGTAGCGATTTTAATTGTTTTTCTCCGATTCAGAGAGCTCAGAAGATCAGAAACTTTATAGCAGATGGCTATACGCAATGCCATGAATACGAAATGACCGTGTACAAACTAAGATGATACTATGCCCCTGTTCTACGTACTGCTCTTCTCCGATTCAGAAAGCTCAGAAGATCAGAAACTTTATAGCAGATGGCTATACGCAATGCCATGAAAACGAAATGACCGTGTAAAACTAATATGATACCCCCTATTCTACGTGCTGCGCTTCTCCGATTCAGAAAGCTCAGAAGATCATAAACTTTATAGCAGATGGCTATACACAATGCCATGAAAACGAAATGACCGTGTACAAACTAAGATGATACTATGCCCCTATTCTACGTACTGCTCTTCTCCGATTCAGAAAGCTCAGAAGATCAGAAACTTTATAGCAGATGGCTATACGCAATGCCATGAAAACGAAATGACCGTGTACAAACTAATATGATGCTATGCCCCTATTCTACGTACTGCTCTTCTCCGATTCAGAAAGCTCAGAAGATCAGAAACTTTATAGCAGATGGCTATACACAATGCCATGAAAACGAAATGACCGTGTACAAACTAAGATGATACTATGCCCCTCTACGTACTGCTCTCCACCTTATTTTCTTATCAAGGAAGTGACAACTTGATCTTGTTGAGCTTAACCATGATAGTTTTCATGTCCATTCTTTCCTCAGGCAAGTCCTTTGAACATTCTAGTCCTAACTCTAGGACTGATGAAATTATGCTCTCGAGTTCCGAAAGCGTCAGATCTTCATGTTTCGTGCTAATGAGTTTGCCATCCATGATGTCAAGCACTCTGTTTGGAATCGCTGCACCTACCCAGAGCCTCAAGCTCATATCCGCATTGAACATTTCATCGGTTGGCTTCTTTCTGGTTATCACTTCCAACAACAATATGCCGAAGCTATAAACATCTCCTTTTGTCGAGACTTTTCCTTCCAAACCGTACTCTACAAGGAACATTTTTTGTGAAAAAATAACATCAGAGATTGATCTTTTTTCTTTTTGGGCATAAACAATAAGATCGAGAGTCATATGAGTGTTAATATATCTCTATTATATTAGACAATTATACTAGCAATCAAAAGCCCAAATTAGCTAAAATTTGGCAAATGTACCTGGAGCAACGTATCCGATTGTGCCGAGAGTTTGGGTTTGTGTTTCAAGCTTGTTCTCAGCCAAAATCTTTGAGATTCCAAAGTCGCAGACTTGTGCGACTAGGTCCTCGTTTAGGAGAACATTGCTAGGCTTCAAATCGCAGTGCACAATGGGTTCCGGTTGGCCATGGTGGAGATAATCGAGTGACGTAGCGATGTCTACCATTATCTTCACTCGCTGATGGAGACCCAAGTTGTAGTTGTTGGAGTAAAGCCACTTCTCCAAGCTCCCATTGGGCATGTATTGCAGCACCAAAGCTCTCAGATCGGCATTCGTGCAGGTGCTGATCACCTTGACTAGATTCCGGTGTCGGATCTTGCGGAAAACCTCGCATTCTACATCGAAACTTTTTAGGGCGCCTTCAATGTGGAGATTCAGTACTTTGACTACGACATCCATCCCATTGGCTAGAGTTCCTTTGTATACAGAGCTAAAGCTTCCCTCTCTAAGCAAATTGCTTTCGCTAAAGTTGTTAGTAGCCGAGCAAAGCTCCCGATATGATATCATCGGGTGGTCAATTCCAGGCGGGTTCTCCACCAAAACTGAAGATTTTTTGCCAGTGTTCCCATGCTTTCTAAGCAAGCAAATGACAAAGACTAAAAGTACAGGTGATACAATTGGCGCCATAATGTATAGTAAATGGAGCTGCTTGTCCCTTGATGATTTCTTTCCATTCACTTTGCAACGTGGGACTTGAAAAATAGCATTTCCACAAAGTACTTCATTCCCAATGAATGAGAGAGCTGAGAAATTTCCAAAGGGCCCACCATTAGGAATTGCTCCTGATAGCTTGTTAAAGGACAAGTTCAAATTTTGCAGATATCTAAGTCCTTCCATGGACTTAGGTATTGTGCCAGATAACTCATTGTGGGAGAGATCAAGGAAGTCCAACCCTTTAAGGTTGCCGATTGATTGCGGTATCAATCCTTGAAATGAGTTCCTTGACAAGTTGAGAGAAGCAAGGCTCTCCAATTCTTGGATGGAACTCGGTATGGTGCCAGTAAGTTGATTCCAAGAAAGATCAATGCTGTTCATAGCTCTCATTTTTCCTATTTCAAGTGGTAGTCCTCCAGTGAAAGAATTGAGTGACAGATTGAGGAAGATAAGTTCTTGAAGGCTCCACAGACTAACCGGTATAACTGATGTCATGTTATTCGAACTTAGGAGAAAGTTTTGAAGATTGCTGAGGTTTCCAATGCAATTCGGGATCAATCCAGATATCCTATTTTGCCAGAGCACCAACTCTCCTAAATTTGTCAAGTAGCATATCTCATTGGGGATTGGTCCTTCGAGATGGTTGTTATCAAGATATAGCCTTTGCAAGCTTTCTAATCCTCCGACCGATGATGGGATGTTGCCAACTAGATCGTTATAGCTCAACGCTAGAAAAGTCAATCTCTTCAAGAAACCTATTTCCTTGGGAATGCGGCCTCTTATTTGAGAATCTGGAGCGAGTAGAGTTCGTAAGGAACTGGAGAAGTTTTTGATAGATTTTGGTATGGAGCCGTGAAGCGGGTTTTCTCCCAGATCCAAGGTTTGCAGCGATTGGCAATTTGATAAGGCAGATAGAAAACTGAGCTCTGAACAATGAGGCTCTCCTGTGAGCTGATTTGACGAAACCGCGAAGCTTATGAGGTTCTTCAAGTTGCCCAAACTCATGGGTATCGGTCCGCTAAGTTGATTGAAAGCAGCATGGAAAATAATTAGGCTCGTATAATTCGAAATATATTGTGGGATGTTTCCGCCAAGGCTATTTATTGATAGATGGAATATTTCCAAATTCGGAAGGCTTAGTTCGCTACTTGAGGGAAGGCTTCCGGAGAGTGAATTGTCCATCAAAGAAAGCACTTGTAGCGAAGAAATGTTAAAAATCTCTTTAGGCACTTCGCCCGTTAGCAGATTTTCCTCAAGGACCATTGAATTCAAATTGACCAACTTGCCAATCTCACTCGGAAGGTTACCTCCTATCTGGTTAGTAGGTAAGCTCAAGATGCGCAAGCTCGACATGTTGCCAATGGTTCGAGGAATCGCTCCAGTCAACTTGTTACCACCGAGAAAGAGTTTTTGCAGCTTTTGCAAGCTGTCTATGTCTCGAGGAATGCTTCCCTGAAAATGATTGCCTGCCAACGACAACGTGAGAAGCTCTTTGCATTGGGTTAGCGTCTCTGGTAGCAGGCCACTGAATTGGTTAAGAGGCAGTGCAAGTATCTGAATGTTACGCCAGCGGTAGCAAAGATCGGAGGGAAGACTTCCAGAGAGATAATTGATCATCAAATTGACACTCGTGAGCGATCTATTGAAAAGTGCTAATGGAATCGAACCTGTGAGAGTGGCGTTGACCAATGTAATGACCTGCAATGTGGATATATTGCTCAGGAAGCTTGGAATTTGACCCCGTAAGTCATTTGAGCTAAGGTCCAGTTGTTGCAACTTAGGGAAGGTGCTGAATTCTCTTGGTATGCTGCCTGTTAGCCTATTCATCGCAAGTGACATGACTTTGAGGTTTTGGCATCGGGCTAAGTGAGGAGGAATATTTCCTTCAAACTGGTTCACATCAAGTACAAGTTCCTTTAGACGGCGTAAACGACTGATTTCTATTAGAATCGCGCCATAGAAGTTGTTGTTGCGGAGATCAAGAGAAGCCAGGAAAGAAAGATTGCCTAGGTAGGGAGAGAGTCTTCCTTGGAGATCCATGTGCGAGAGGTCTAAAGCCGTAACTCTCTGCTTGCGGTTGTTGCAAACGACGCCAATCCATTCACAAAACTTTGCTTCAGTGGTCCAATTGCCACCTTTGATCGTGTTTGTTGGGTCGATTTCAATCGTTGATCTAAAGTGGAGGAGAGCCACTTGATCAGTGAAATTGCTGGAACAGGAGATGGGCTGAAACATCAATAGGGAAGCCAACATAACATCAAGAAATGCAATAAAGATGAACTTCTCCATAATGAACAGAGTATCTTTTGATTGCATCAATAGATAGTTTGCTAACTAGGACCTGCTCTTAGTATTTAATATCAAAGCAAACCAAATAATTGTCTCAATTTTTAAAAATGAAAACAATGGAAAGAAAGACTAACTATCAAATGATGCCCCTCGATCGTGTCTAATTCGGTAAATGGCTTGTTCTTTACGTCTACATGTTCACACTTACACAAGTTTCTAATGCTCCAAGGAATAAATGTGAAAGGTTTTGTGATTTCAAGTGGGCCTTTTGACTAATGCTCCAAGGAATAAATGTGAAAGGTTTTGTGATAACTGTCATGACCTCCCTGTAGGAGTGATGTTAAATATCTCCTCGGAAGTTGATTGACTGGAAGTTCTATTACTGGAATAGATAATAATACTAGTAGTCTGTCAACTTTTATTCATGTGTCATGTCATATTGAACTTTTAATCGATTCAATTAAATCACTTTTGATTTATGTGAAATGTCATCCGGTAACGTTCAATTGGTCTAATTAGATCCCCTACTATATTTAATGTGTTTATTGTCATCCTTTCATTAATTAATTTATATGAAATGCATCATGGACACCAATTTGATAAAACTGATGTTGATGGAGCAAATTACGTGGGTTTGGGGCGTGTCATGTTGACTATAAATTGCAAAACTATAATACCCGTTCCCTTAAATATGTGCACTATTCATTCTGACGACATTTTCTTTCCTCAAAAAACATTATCATCCAGTGGACTCTCCTCAACAGCCATCAAAAGGACAAGGTAATGGCTTCAAGGACCTCCGCGGGTCGCAGCTCGTCTGTTTAATATACAGTGAGGGTGGGCTCCACGGAAGTGTACTTTATTTTTACGTTCGATGCCCAAATGCCTCGCTCCCCCAATTCTCCCTGTATTTTTTATCTTTTCCTTGAGAGTGAGTACCCTCTTAAAATTTTACATCACGACAATCCCGAAATCCGGATTGAACCAAGATAAAGCTATTTAAGGACATTTTTAGGTCTAACCTATACAAAATGCACAGAAAACTTAGCTCTTTTCTTTAGGCATACTGAAAAATCCTCCTCCATTCTCAATTTGACATGACTTCGATTGAAAGCTTGAAGAAGAGTAAGACCACCTTAATTATATAAAGAAAAGGGTTTTGTCCTGGTTTGTAAGCTGTTCTAAAATACTAATAGAATTCCCGTGCATGTGCTGCACGGGTTCCAACTTCTTCTTCTTCTTTTTTAATGAAAAATTGCTTGAAAGTATTAAATCGAAACCCAGTGTTGATTTTGGTCCTCTCACTTTGAACTAATAATTTATGGTAACTTCGAATTTGATGTCTCAAGTGTAACATTCCAATGCATGACACTGATGAGTTATGAAGGCTTGCGTCATTTATATGAGATCCAAGAGGCTTAGCCGGGAGGCAACGTCAATTTTCTTTTTCTCCTCAAACTTGACATTTCAATGCCCAATAATCAAGACCTATTTTTCTTTTGACCTAGCTGGGTTAGCATTCTCGAATTTAATAGGTTGTTATAGCGGATTAACCCTTTCTTTAAGTATAATGCAGTTCTTTGGCATGCAATGTTGCTTTTAAAAATATGCCATAGTCATGTGTTAAGGGAAATTGTACCAAAAGTCTCATCTAATATATGAACTGGAATCGAGGAGTAAACCTTTCAATTGCTGCAATAAGTCCTATGAAAATGGAAAAGTATAACTGAGTGTTAAACCATTCCGTGGGTGTAAATTACACAGTGTAATCAAGTCATAAAGTTCTCAACCTATACTAACAAGTGAAATAAAAGGTTGCCGCATAGGCTTTGAGTGTTATTTGGGTTAGTTTCAACATTTCTCCATGGAAAAGACTTGATTTTACTTTTTGCAAAGTTGGTCACTTGATTGCGCTCGTCAAATAATTAGGACTCAAATGCATTCTATGCAAAAATCTAAGATTTCTAATGCACTTTTTTTGTTATGTTGGTATAGAGGGATTTCTTGTAGGTGGCGATTTATTTTTTAAGTACCGCACTTGAAATACCTTATGATTTCTGTACATATTGGTTCGAAAAAGGTGAGGGGATGATTTTACCAAATAAGTTAATTTTTAACTTGAATATAGGTCATTACGGTTGAATTTTAAATAAGCAAAGCAAATTTGCTTGAAAAGTGAAGACCCACATGGGACTCCTAAAACAGATTTCGAGGCTTATTTGTCTTTCAACTGAATCTTTCACGGAAATTACACGAGTCTATCTTTTCTTTTAAATATTGTAAAAGTAAGATTTGGGCAAAAAGAAAGCCATTAACCATCTTTTCTTTCTTTTGGAGTTTCTTTCTCAAGTAACTTTTTAATTTTTTTTTTTTTTTTTGCCACATAGAGTACTAAAGAAGAAAGTCATTGACAGTGGTTGAACCTCAATCATCTAGACCAATTCATATGAAATATTCAATCTTGAAATTTATTGCTCAATACATTAACATTTTAGATTTCACTAAATATCTTCATCTATCGAAAACCTTTATGTTATGGTACATAGGGATTTTGTTGGACAAACTAGTAACATTTATTGTCTGGCATGTGATGGGATTTGTCCATGCAAATTGGACAGGAGTTTTGAAAAGAAAGGTACTAATTGCCCCACTAATGACTTCAATTGGGAGCCAAGCTCATTCTTTTAGAAATGATGTCTTCTTTGCTACATGTGACACGGGCAAGTAACGTGCATCGTGGGAAGTAATTGAAATGATAGTTCAAACACTTAAAGAAAAAAAATGTCATGTACAAATGTATCGTGTGTGAAACCATTGAATGGAAATTACAAATAGTCAAAAAGTTAACTATTTTAGAAATTGATCAACTACCAAATGAGCAGTGACAAATATGAGTTGTGTAGTCAAAAAGTTAGATAGCAACCCATGGACAATGTATGTTCATTAAACAAGTCATCGCAATCACACATATGTACACACTTATAAGCAGCTGTTTTTCATCATGATCAACATTTCAAGTGACATGAAGCAAGTAAAGTGCAGTGGGAAGTAATTGAAACGACCGTTCGAACAGTTGAAGAAAATTTTAAAAAATGTCCTATACAGGTGTATTGCGTGTGAAATTGTTGAATTCAAATTACAAGTAGTCAAAAAGTTAATTGTTTAAAAATCAATCAACAACCAGATAAGTGGTGACAAATATGATCTGTGTAGTCAAAAAGTTACATAGCTATCCACAGGCTATGTAAGTTGGTCAAACAAGTCATCGCAATCAATAATTGTGTAATTTCACGTGTACATACACACTTATTAGTGGTTGTTTTTTCGTCGTGATCAACAATCCAATCAGATGAGCAAGTGGGCCAACACCTTCCAGCACTTGATATCAGCACAGTCCATTATTCATAATCAAGACATTCTCATTATCACAAGTGTTGGTGCTGTCCATGGTAAAACCATATGAAATGACTTGCGATAAATCATCTAGTGATCCTTCAAAGTATGTCAACCTCCAAAGACTTCTAGTCGAGGAAAGATTGACCATGCGAGGTCAAAGTCTTTTGAAATACTTATCATATTAGACTTGTTCTC
This sequence comes from Eucalyptus grandis, assembly GCF_016545825.1. NCBI lineage: Eukaryota > Viridiplantae > Streptophyta > Magnoliopsida > Myrtales > Myrtaceae > Eucalyptus > Eucalyptus grandis. The sequence continues at coordinate 40,994,750 of NC_052614.1, forward strand.
CTCTTTGTCAATATCGTAATCAGTGATGAAAGATTGACTATGGTATCCTCCAGTCTATCATATGACACTTGTTCTCCTCTTGTCAATATATTCATTAGTTTTCATTGATTCATCGGTAGTTTTCATTTCGAACGGCTCTTGACAACAATATGGATAACGATCTAGCGTAACTATCAATCTACTCGAACTCGTTAGTTTGATTCGGATTAGTATATATTATTTCATGGAATTATGGAATTTCACGTGCACTCCAGCAAAGTAAGCTTAATTCACGGAAGAAAAGGATGCGTAAATTACACGAGTCTACCTTTCAAATTCTTCTTCCGTGATTGAGGGAAGTTGGAGAATACTTCAATCACGTCCCACGCATGTCTTCACTTTTAAAAAAAAGGGACAATATGAAGTGTCTCATGGGAAGTTGACTGATTGGAGGTTTCTATGGCTAGAATAGATAATGATATCAATAGTCTATCAACTTTTATCCATGCGTCATGTTATATTGGAACTTCCAATTGATTCAATTAAATTAATTTTGATAAATGTGAAATATCGCCCCCCAACTTTCAGTTGGTCTAATTAGATCCATAATATATTTAATATGTTTATTGTCATCCTTTCATTAATTAATTTAAATGAAATATGTCATGGATAACAATTTTATAAAGCTGATGTTTGATGGAGAAAAATATGTGGACTTTGTGCGTGTCATGGTGACTTTAAATTGTAAAACTATAATACCAGCTCCTTTAATATGAGCGCTATTCACTCCAACAATATTTTCTTTTCTCAACACGCATTATCATCCAGTGGATAATGGCTTTGAAATCTCTACTATTAAAATGCGCGGAAAACTTCATTATTTTCTTTTGAAGCATAGTGAAAAATCCTCCCTCACTCTCCATTTGACGTGATTTTGAATGAAAGCTTGAAGAAGAATAAGTGCACATTAATTTATATAAAGTAACGTTTTGTCCTGGTTTAATAGCTTTTCTTTAACACTAGTAAAATTCCTGTTGGCTGCACGGGTTCTAGCTTTTTGTCTTATTGAAAAATTGCCTTAAAGTACTAATTTTAAACCTAGTGTTGATTTTGGTCCTCTCACTTTGAACTAATAATTTGTGGAACTATTAATTCATCTAATGCTTTTCAATACTTGAACGTCTTGATTTTCCTTTATTTAATTTCTATTGAACTTGTCTCAGTACTATAATACAATAATTTGTAGTTTGACCTTGGATTATGCAGCTTTTTCATATATCAATAGGACACGTTTGTGCATGTTTGTTCATGTTTGATCGGAACGGGGGCAGCGAGGTGCTAACAGCAACAACGGCACGATGGGCTTCGTCGGATGAACAGTGAGCGTCCAGGATGAGTTGGTAACTTATATCAAGAAGTGAAATTAAGGGTTGCCGCATAGGCTTCGAGTGCTATTTGGGCAAGTTTTGGCATTCTCCATGGAAAAGACTTTATTTTACTTTTTGCAAAGGTGGATGACTTGATTGCGCTCATCAAATAATTAGGACTCAAATGCATTCCGTGCAAGGATTTAAGATTTTTGGTGCACTTTTGTTGTTATGCTAGTGTAGAGGGATTTCTTATAGGTGATGATTTGTTTTTAAAGTACTGCACTTGAAATTCCTTAAGATTTATGTACGGATTGGCTTGGAAAAGAGGAGGGGGGATGATTTGACCAAATAAGTTAATTTTTAACTTGAATTTAGGTCATTGCGGTTGAATTATAAATAAGTAAAGGGAATTTGCTCGAAAAGTGAAGACATACGTGGGACTCCGAAAACAGATTTTGAGGCTTATGTTGTCATTTAGCTGAATCTTTCTAGGAAATCACCCGAGTCTACCTTTCAAGTTCTTCTTTTCATTTAAATATTATAAGAGTAAGAATTTGGCAAGAAGAAAATCACAAACTGGGGACCAATAAAGAAGAAAGCCATCAACCATCTTTTAAGTTTTTTTCTTTTTGCCACACAGACTCATAAAGAAGAAAGTTATTGGCCATGGTTGAACCTCAATCATCCTAACCAATTCATACAAAAATGCATTAATACTTGAGATTTCACTAAATATCTTCAACTATCGAAAACCTTTATGTGATGGTACATGGGGATTTTGTTGGACATACTAGTGCATGTGATGGGATTTGTCCATGCAAAGTGTACAAGAGTTTTAAAATGAAAACTTGATAATTACCCCCATTGATGACTTTAATTGGGAGCCATGCTTGTTGTTTTAGAAAATGATGTCTTCTTTGATACGCATGACACGGGGCAAGTAATCTGCATCGTGGGAAGTAATTGAAACGATAGTTCTAGCACTTAAAGAAATTAAAAAAAAAAATAGGTGTATCGTGTGTGAATAGAAATTACAAGTTGTCAAAAAGCTAACTGTTTTAGAAATCAGGCTTCTCTCTCTCTCTCTCTGGGCCTTGACTGAAGTTGCGTAAAAGCAACATTGACGTTGATTTGAGGCTGCTGGCCTCCTTCAAGCCATGAATGACCTCGGCGGTCCCTTTCATATGGAGGTCGCGGGTCAAGGTCGTATGTGGCAACTGGCGATCTTCAATCAAGGTTGCAAGTTGCAGTAAAATCACGGATGACCTGGATTGAGGTCGTCCGTCGCGATCCGGGACCGCAGGTCAAGGTCACCAGACACTTTTGGGACCGAGAGAGAGAGGGCTCAATTGTTTACAGAGGGATGAGAGAGAACCGGGACCACAGATCAAGGTCACCAGACACTTTTGGGACCGAGAGAGAGAGGGCTCAGTTATTTACAGAGGGATGAGAGAGAACCAAGCGTGAACGTAGGGGCAGGGGGTCTATGGTATTAGTGAGGAAGGGCGTGAACGTAGGGGCAGGGGGTCGATGGTAGTAGTGAGGAGGGGCGTCAACGGTGCCAGACGTCGGTGGGTGGTGCAAAGTGAGGGGTTTGTGCATGATGGAAGCTAGCACTTGGAGGCTTGGAATTTCTAGGGGTAATTTGATCTTTGTTGTGATTAGATTTTGTCTTAGGATGGAAAGCAATATTTTGAGAAATATGGAAATAGAGTTAAAGGTGCGAAAAGTGTTGAGTCTTTTGCTTAAACATAAATATGCGTTAGTGATGGTGGTTATCCACTACCAACATGACACATGGCATATGATGATTGTTCTGCTCATCAGGGTATTTCAGGGTACTTTTATAGCTAATTGTAATACAATACGCCTGCCTAGTCATAAAAAAATGAGAAAATTACTTGATATTTTTATTAAAAGAATCAACAATCAAGATTTTCTACTGAGAATTGATAATCGATATCTCGAAGTTTCATATTTTTTAGTAAATTACATTGAGAGAAACTTTTCACGCCTCCAATTATCTTTGGTGAATTGGTCAGCATACTATGTCCGGTTACAGTTTTCTTTACTGCAAATTTCTGAGCTTTGTCCGTTATATATGTTAATACAGGCAATGCTCCATATAAATGAAAGTATTGAGATGTATAGGGTATTCAATATATCACAAAAAACAAAGAATTCATGTGATTTGTACTGACTATCTTTTTTTCTTTTTTTTTTAGTCGAAAGAAAACGTATATTAGATCAAAAGGAAGTACAAGCAAAGACCAAAGCGTCCGAAGAGATAATATCCTGGAAAATAAAGGGAGGGAAAAGAAGCCAGTTGCTAACTGGGCCTTGATCCCAGTGGGCTTTAGCAGCCCAGTCGGCTGCTAGGTTAGCTTCTCGACGAACATGGTGGAGAGAGAGATTAGGGCATTAAGAAAACACGTCGCATAGAATCGCGAAAAGATGGCGCTCTGTGCATGGCAGCCGCTACTTCTGCTGAACCATTTCCACCAACAACAAACAGTCAGACTCGATCACTATGTGTTGAAGATGAAGCCCCTGCTGAATCAGACGTTGAAGAGCCGATATGAGAGCATAGACTTCAGCTTGGAAGGCCGATCGGGCAGAAACAGTTCGGGTAATCACATCGGTAAGAACTCCTTTGCTATCTTTGTAGATACACGCAATGGATCCAGTCTCCGACCCCATTCGAAAAGCCCCATCAACATTACATTTAAGGCATCCCTTTTCAAGCGGTATCCATCTCCGATCTGAACTGACCAAGTTCTTGTTAATCCTATGTATAGATGGGTGTAAAAGCTTTATGATTCGGCTTTGGGCAAGGGCGTTGTCCACGGCTCGGAGTGGATCCAGTTGGTTCTGCCTAAAGACTGCGTTATTTCTTTGACACCATATCTCCCACAGCACATTGGCGATCACTTCGAAATCTGGGGACGCCCTTGGGAGAGTAGCTCGAATGGTCAAAACCTTAGATTCAGATCCACACTAACTTGGGCCTTTAAAAACCACCTATAATCAAAGGTTAATGGGCTTTCCTTAAGCCCTATCTCAGTCCATATACGTGAAAGGGATGTGCTATGAACGTGTGAATACGGTGCACATCTATTCGAATGGTCAAAACCTTAGATTCAGATCCACACTATATGAGCGAACTCATTTGATTTCGACCTTAAAAATTTGCCTAAAATTTTCATTCCCGCCTAAGGCTTCTGTTAGATAAATTGTAACATATGTTGCCATATAACGGTCAATTAAATAAGTTATATTATAAACTAGTCCCACAAAGATCTCATATTTTGATTTGAATCCATTTATTTCGCAGAAAATAAATGATTTGGAAAACATTTTCCTAAAAATAATCGCTTGTATCGCTTAGAAAAATAAATGATTTTTTTTTTCATAATTCACAATAATATTTAAAATATATATTGTTGTTAATAATGATAATATTTTCCATTGACTATTTATTTTAAGATATACAAGTGATTGTTTGGTCCTCTCACTTTGAATTAATAATGTATGGAACTATTATTTTCATCTGATGCTTTTTGATACTTTAACGTCTTGATTTTTCCATTAAGTAATTTCTATTGAACTTGTCTCAGTACTACAATACAATAATTTGTAGTTTCACATTGGATTATTTAGCCTTTTTATATATTGATAGGATATGTGTGTGCATCTTTGTTTATGTTTGATCAGAACAGGGGCAGCGTGGTGCTAACAGCAGCAATGGTACGGTGAGCTTCGTCGGATAAACAGTAAAGGACCAGGATGAGTTTGGCGCAGCGGCGAAGACTGAGCTTGGTGGTGCCGCTGTGACACTGCAATGCGGCGGTCGAGCAAGGTCTTGCCAAAAACCTTGCTCAACGGTATTGCTCAACAGGGTATGAACGTCTGACCAAAAAAAAAAAAAAAAAAAAAAACAGGGTATGAACGAATATCTTGCCAATTGTTTATAGGTTTGGCTGAACTTCGTTCCTCAGCGGGCTTAGTTTATATTATTTAAATTCAGTGCGTCTTTGCTATAGTCCATTAACTCAAATGCAATTATATGGACCCATTACTGTTAATACAAATGCTCTTGATATCTCTATGTTATTTAACTAATATATATATATATATATATATATATATATATATTTGGGTTGGGGTTGATCCCTAATTTTATATGCAGTTGATATGTAAATAGGTCACTAAAATTTATGTGTCAACACTTAAGCAGTCGGATTTTAAATGTCATGGCAGCAATTTTCTGGCTAGCAAAATATTATGCTCGTGCGAATCTCTAAATTTCATGGTTAAACCAGCATGCATGTATGAAGTTGAGGTCCTTAATGAGTTTGCAATTCAAGTGTGAAGAAGTGAAGGTCTTTGGGGTTTTATGCGTTGACTTTGCGACCATCAGATCATGTGTAACATCCTCAATTCCAAGCCCGTAAGGATTGGCCATAAGATTCAAAAAGGATCGATCATGGGTCATTGGCCATGGATCAATCGGTTCGATCAGCAAGGAATCACGGATCGGTCATGGTTCAACTGACCAATTGACTAGTCACGAACTGGTCGAGGTGTTGACCGTGAATTTCTACTGACCATAGCGATGGGATAGGATTACTAGCTCATAAGATGACTTTTTGATCATGAGAATTGAACACGGGATGATTTTGGATCAACGGATGGTCATGACCGGTCATAGTGCCCGGCCGTGGGTGATTCCGCCCAGCTATGCACTGATGCACGAACGATCCGATGCGATCACCTTCGAACCAAAAATGCATCATTCCCTATTTAATTTTTAGTGATGGGAAAGAAATCTTGAATTGGTGATGTCCAATCATGGATTGGTAATGCATCGACCATAAGCCATACGGATGGATCGGGTGCTGATTGGGATGAGTTCAAGGATAGACCCGACTATTCCGTCACTAATTCTAAGGTTCATGAGTGCCTTGGCTTAGTGTTAGGCCATGGATAGCCTTAGGATTGGCTTTGAACCTACCGAATGACAACCGATTGTTTAAACCAACAGACCGTTGAAGGAAACAGTTTGGCAAGCATGGTGCATGATGGTCGAACCTTGAGTGTACGTGATTCGATTTTTCGAGGTGTACCTAATAATCTATTTTCTAGCCCTGAAACTAACTTGGACAATAGAATTCTCTAGACCGCCTTCTTGAGGAAGGAAAGAATAAAGTAAAGAAAATTCTTGAATACCTTCATTAAATAAAGGAGAACGAGGTGTCTCTTGACTTTTCAAAGGTCATGATGGAGGTCAAAAATATCTTAGAAGTTCTAGAAAAGGTGGCACACACGTGGACCAATCGGAGAACGATACATGGACCCCTCATTAATGACCAAAGATTCTAAATTTGCCGAGTTGGCAACTACGACATCATTAATGTCAAACTCCATTAAATGCGGGGTATAGGTGAATCAATGGAAGAGTGAAAAGCGAGCCACCATCAATAATGCCTACAAGCTAGATTTGTCAAGTGTGACATTTTAGCCGTCCAACTCATTCCTTAGGCGCAATTATTGGAATAAAGTAATTCTTGCATTACTTTACTTGAGTATCTAATCAATCCATCAAAAATAGATCAATGGCGATTCATAAGTGAAAATGATTTGTATTTAAAAACTTGAACTATAAATCACGAATTGGTATGGGCTTCGAAGAACACGAGCTAGGTTTAATCTTAGTAATCCATTAGCTGAATCATAAGTTTGACCATGGTACCTCCAAGTACCATGAGTAGGTCGCAAGCTTGGGTGTACCACAAGGGTGACGACAATCAATCATTCAATGATCCTTTAGAGGATGTTGGCTTCCAAAGACTTCTAATTGACGAAAGATTGACCATGGTACCTCCAAGTCTTCATTAAATTCTTGTCATATTAGACATGTTCTCCTCTTGTAGATATCTTTATTACTAATGAAAGATTGATCATGATATCTCTAAGTTTTCATGAAATCCACATCATATTAAACTTGTCCTCTTGTTGTTGGTATCTTCATTAGTCTTCACTAAACTCACACAAGTCATCTATATCATTATAGTCTTCCACCTCATTTGATATTGGCATCTACTCCTACCAACAATCTACTACTCCTAATAATGATCTATTGCTCATGAAACAATTTGAATATCTATCTTCTGGTCCTTCCAAGCAAATTGGCAATTATGACCTAACCAAGTTGTTTGCTTTCATAGTCCTTTGAAGATCTACCGAACATTCTCGTTCTAGCCTTGTTTACTGTCACTAGGTCCATCCAATTGTTCACTATATCTTGGTACCTTCAAATCATCGACCTATTCACCCTCGATCAAGGTCCTTCTAGATGTTCATTTTATCTGAAGGTCCTTACAACTTCTAGACATCTCAACGCTCAATATCTTGTTCACTTTTGATATCGGCTGCCATTGTTCAATAGGGTATAACACTCTTGGCTATGACAGAGTATTTCTCATACTATTATGCATATTGGTTTGTGCATATATCACCCAGTATACTCAACCAATACATACATTAGTAGCATATGATTGTTTTGTTATATTCCAAACAACATAGGGGATTTTCCAACATAATGCATGTCTTTTGTTCATTATAGCGACTTTGGATCTTCATGTAAAATTTAGAGTAATTTCGTTTTCCAAAGAAAATACCAAAAATATTAGCTTAGGTTGCACATTATAGAGTTTTACACTATACTAATAAATGATTTGTTGGATCATGCGATCATGCATCATATTTAAGGCCTTTCATGCAGTCTTTTGAAAGAAAATAGTTTTCCATTTCGGATACAAAGTCGTTAATACTTTTGCTAAGTCCATCCAAGCATGTTTATAGTTATTTTGTCAATCCCATAGTAAACTATACATATTAACATTAAGAAAAAGTGTCTCATTTTGGCCTGTGATTAAATTTGAAATGTTATGCTTCAAGTAAATTTATAATTTTTTATGGACAAAACATATGTTTTGTCTCTTTTTCAATAAAAGCTGTATTGGTTAGTATTTTAACCTTTCAAAAATAATAAAATCAATATATCTTTCGATATTATAGTTATTGTTAGATTTTGATCAATAATGACGGCCATTTGCTAACTCAGATTTTTATGCCTTATAGGCAATAGGAAAAGAAAATTTGAATTGGTAAAATAGTATATAATGCTATGTTACCATTATATAGCATTATATAGCATTATATAATGTGTGCTAAAAAAATTAGTATATAATGAAAGAGAACTGAAAAAGTAAATTTTGCAAATAAAAAGAAATGAAGTGGTAAAGAGGAGAAAACTGAAAACAACGAAAAAGAAAAAAGTTAACCATGTGAGTGAATCTCATAGTATAGGAGGGAGAAACGATAGAATGATAAAGTTAAGAGGAAAGAGGAAAGGCAGAACTACATCGGACGAAGAAATTTTTTTTTAAAAAAATGGAGAAGATGAAAAATTAATTGAGGTCTATAATGGATAACAAAGAGCCATCCCCACCATTTTACACATGGAATTTCAAGCTTTCTACAAGATATTGTTGACCCTACTTTGCGGCTTTACATTGTTGTCTTTTATGGTCTTATTTACAACTTCCTGAAAATTCTCTCGCCAAATCCTAAATTCCCTGTACCTACCTAATCCATTCCAAAGGAAAAAAAATTATCCCAAACCATAACGGCCAAAACCCTAAACTCAACCACCATCATCGACTACCACTACGGATTGCCTCTAGCCGTCAGCACACTATCCAATGGCTTGTCATCCCTCTCTGACTCTTCCTTCCGATGGCCTTGACCCAAGTTGCCTAACAGCGACATTGACCTTGATCCGAGGCTGCTGGCCTCTTTCAAGTCAGGAATGACCTCGGCAGCTCTGAACGTCCAATGGAGGTCACAGGCCAAGGTCGTCCGTGGTAACTGACGATCTCCAATCCGGTATTGAGCTGCAACAAAATCATGGATGACCTGGATTGAGTCCGTCCATCACGGTAGGTGACCTCAATAGTTGAGGGAGAGAGAGAGAGAGAGGCCCGAGCGTGAACATAGGGGAGAGGGTCGATGGTATTGGTGAGGAGGTGGGTCCATGGTGGCAAATGACAGTTATGTGAGGGGCTTGTGCATGATGGTAGGTAGCACTTGAAGGCTTGGAATTTCTAAAGAGGGGCAATTTGATCTATCAATAAGATTCTGTCTTAGGATGGAAAGAAATATTTGGAGATATAGGGAAATAGAGTTTAAGGTGGGAAGAGTCTTGAGTCTTTTGCTTAAAGACAAATAGGCGCTAGTGATGGTGAAAAATGAGAAAATTACTTGTTTCATGATATTTTCATAAAAAGAATCAACAATTGGGATTTTCTACTGAGAATTGATAATTGGTATCGTAGAATTCTAAATATATTAGTAAATCACATTGAGGGAAATTTTTCACACGTCAATTATATTTGGTAAGTGGATTAGTATACTATCTCTCATTCCGATTTCCTTTATGGTAAATCTCTGGACTTTGGCCATAAAAAAGTGTTAATACAAGCAATGCTCCAAATAAATGAAAGTACTGAAATATGTAGGGCATTCAATTATCATTAAAAAAAAAGAATTTGTATTATCATCATAAATTTTAAGTTGTTGATTTTGTAAGACTGTATAAATAAAAGAAGCCAAGTCTGATCAATTTGTCGGAAACACATTCCCACCATACCTTGGGCCTTCTAAAACCCAAACAAAAATAGTGCACCGATATTCCGAAACCACTTTTAATCAAAGGTTAATTGGGCTTTCCTCAAGCCCTAGCTCATTCCATGTATGTGAATTGGATGTGCCACGAAACTATGAATCCTATGTACATATATTCTAATAGTCAAAACTTCAGATTCAGATCTACAGTATATCAGCGAACTCATTGGATTTCAACCTTAAAACTCTACCTAAAAATTTCATTCGCGCCTAAACCTTCTGTTAGGATATATTGCAATATTTTGTTACGATATAATGGTCAATTGAACAATAATTATATTAAAAACTACTCCCACGAAGATCTCATATTCTAATTTGAATGGAAGTTTCAGAGGGCATGCATACACACTCGACTTCCTGGGCTATTGAATACCCTACAAGCCCCTTGAACCGCCTAAATTCGGGTCTTTAACCTGTGCAAGTAGCCCTAAACCACAGCAATTTACACCCAATTTGTAGGTTTCCGGTGGATAACTAGTTTCCGAACTGTAGATTCCCCAATGCCCCGACAAATTGCGCCAACCTTGGGGATTGATTTCTCTAACATCAAAGCTAATTCATTGAATATTCTCTGTCCGGCCATTTAAAATCATTTTCTTCTTTTTCTTGTCACGCGCATAAGTATGCGTGCTTATGCTATTTTGTTTGTGTGCGTGAGAAAGATTCGTATGAATTCATATGATTAAATTTGGGATGCACGGACATCGGCATAGATAGGATCATGTGTGAGGGCAGAAGTATATATGGTCATGCGAACCTGTGTCCATTAGCAAATTAATGCAGGTGTATGTACTTGAAATTCTGATTTTTGAAAGGATGTAGTCTCTCAAATATATAATGTGCGATCTCATTATATGCACATTGGGATGGTATACAATTAATTAACCTACATCTTTTTTCCTATTATATCAACAGAAAAGTTTGGATATTCTTTGAGCACTCAACTAATTCTCACATGGTGTGACAATTTCACCATTCCACATACATTCGATAATCTTTGAAAACAATTACATCTATGCTCCAAGGTGATCCCAAAGGAATATTGCACGAGTGCACATTTGAACCCATGTGTTCAACAAAAGGACAAACAAATGGATGGCTAAGATTTACCTACTTCTATTGAAGTAAGTCAACCATCAAATTGCTTCTCCGTCTAGATACTAGTGATATTCGAATGCTCTAGCACCTTCCTCTATGCACCAATCGAAATGATTTACCCATCAAATGACTCACTCAACTACCGGTAACAACTCAATTGAGAGTACGAGAAATCCAAATCGGTCGATGTATGTGGGGGCTTTGTTAACGTAAAAAAAAAAAAAAAAAAAAAAACACGTTCAAAAGTGGGAAGAATGTTTTTCTTTTTTTTGTTCATCATCTTTCGTCTTTTTTCACCAAACATCTTTTTTCTTTTATTTTTTATTTTTAAATAAATTCGATTTTTAAATTATTATATATTTTATATTTTCTTCTTTTTGCTTCCATTCTTCTTCGACCAATCATCGGCCATTGCGACGGTTGGCAATCGGCCAAAGGTGAGCTCGAGCTCACAAGATTCCAATGAGGTCGAGCCTCGCCAGCCTGTGGTGAGGTGTTGCCTCGACTTGCCCAAGCTTACTCGAGGCTGTTGAGTGAGCTCAAGCCTCGTCAAATTCAGCGATTTGGGCGGGGCGCGAGCCTCACTTGAGGTTGCCACTGGCTAGATAAGAAAGAAAAAAAAATCTAAAAAAAAATTAAAATAGATTTAAAAAAATAAAACAAAATAATTATTGAAATGAGTGCATGGTGAAAAAATATTTTCCTTACAAAACGGCAAAAATATTTTTTTACTTTATTTTTCGATTTCAATCGAAAATCAGAAAATATTATCATTTTTATGAAAAATTATTTCCTAAAAATATTTTTTTTTTTAATATTATATTTTTCGCGAAATGAACAAAGGCTTCATTTGCTTCATAAAAATTATTTTTCGGAAAAACTCCTTTCTCCTTTTCCGACGTTTAGGGTGTAAAAAATGAGTAGTCAAAGAAAAAAATTTCGATCAACAGAAAATTCCCTTCTAAAGTTGGGGAAACTGATTTCCCTTTTCCTCTTCCTCAACACCCAAATCTCTCCAACCTTCTCTCGCTTCGTGAGGCGCCGCGCAGGGCCGCCGATCACGAGGCCGGTGCCCTATTGCCTATTGGTTCGATCCCCGGTGAGTGGACCTCTCTAAGAAGAAGCATTCCTCTGTGGAATGCGCTTCTGCTGAGTTGATTTGTCCTATCATCGTCTCTCTCCGCGTCGTTGCCTCCGCAAAGAGCAAGAGATCTGTCGCTTCCGTCTCTCTCCCTCTTGGTTCGATCTTAGGGTTTCTCCGATCCCCCAATCAGGTCTCTCTCCGATTTTCTAGATCTGCTGGGCTTTTCCTTTGCAATCTAGTTTCGGTCTCTCCACACATACTCTCTCTCTCTCTACGCGTCTCTTCGCTTCCCACTCGGCAACGGCGATTTCTCTCTGCTCCCTGTCTTCCATCCTCGTCCGCGACACGTCGTCGCTGACCGCCGCTTCCTTGCCTTACCCCTCGACAGGCTCGCTCTGCCGTCGTGCGCCGCCCGTGCGACTGCTGTCCGGGTCGAGACCCATCTCATATTTTTTTCGTAGTTTTTTACCAAAAATATTATCATTTTTCCCATGAAAAAGAAAAAAGAAAGAAAAATAATTAATAATTAAAAAAATTAATAATTTTTTTCAGGAAAATTAAATCAGATTTTTCATATAAAAATGTTTTCTAGTTTTAGCCAAACATAAAAAAATTACTTTTTTTAGAAGTTTTTAAAAAAATCATATTTTTCACAAAATAAATGAAGTCTTAATAATTATTGTGCACTAAAAAAAAATTAACTACACATATTGGAACCCTACAGTTCCACAAATTTAAATTTAATGAATGACACATTCGATGCAATGAATAGTTTCTTAAACATGATCAATGATGGACAAGTCGCTGTCGGTCACCTCCTTTGCATCTTGATTACTTGGTCCAATGTTAGTAAATTTATATGCCATAATCTATTAAATTTTCACGCAAATTTTTATCTCCCCTACCGAGATAGGGTTTTTGCGAAATTTCCTTTTGCTCGTTCTCACCATTGAATTTATGTTATTCTAGTACTCAGCCAATCTTATTCACCATCACCTCCATTGTGAGCTCCATGGTTGCACGAGAACATGTGCCACCACAACCAAAGTCACAGAAAATCATGTCTCGCTCTCTCTGCCATGACCTTAGATCGAGGTTCTTTTGAGGTCATGAATTTAGTGATTGTCTTCTTTAAATATCCAGTAAGAATTTGACACCATTAAGTAAAAAAAAAATTAATAAGATTTTTTTTGTAAGTAACAATGCTTGGGTGAAAACTATTTAGTGTTACTATTTTAAGTGATCCCTCGATTAAAAACAATAGACATGCAGTGGATATTCTAACAAAAAGTAACGAAGGATCAAGTACAAACGGACCTATTGCACGCTTTTATGGAAAATGATTTTTTATGCAACTCATCAAGTGGGATGGGCCATCTTTGGAGGCACCAAGGTCCGCCACATACAAATAGCTTCAACTTAGTGGAGTCTTAACTGTCACATGATGTGATGGAGAAGGCAATTTTATTCCGGAAAATGACCTTTATTTTGGGAAATGGCTACGGGCAAAGGTTGATGAATCAATTCTGGAAGGCCTTTTATGAAGCGAAGGTCAAAGAAGATATATAGTTCCAGATTCCCCTGTCAACGACACTCACATTGTGGCTTTTGTGGAAGGAACTTCTGGCCCCGATAACCTGCAGTTAACCATTATGGAAAATACAATAGAAGTCTCTGAAATTAGAGGAGAAAACCTTTCGAAGTCAGACCCGAGCTAGACTATCGTTCGAAATTTCCATCCCTCCAGAATCTCGTTGCATTTTCCATTGTTTTCATCCAATTCAGAAAGCTCAAAAGAAGAGTAGGAACTTTGTTGCAGATGTCTAGACACAAAGCCATTGAAACGAAGTTACTATGTACAAAACTAAGATAATGCTATGTTCAATATCCATGAATAGGTCTCCACCTTATTTTCTTGTCAAGGAGGTGACACTTGTTTCAATCTTGTTCTAAGCCTAAATTGCGATTCTAAAGTCTTGGACTTGTGCAACTAGGCCCTCGTTTAGAAGAACATTGCTAGGCTTTATATACAATGGGTTCCGGTTGGCTGTGGTCGAGATATTTGAGTGTCATTGCGACATTGACCATTATCTTCACTTGCTATTGGAGACCCAAGTTGTAGTTGTTGGAGTACAGCCACTACCCCCAAGCCCCTGTTGGGCACGAATTGCAGCAATAGAGCTCTCAGATCAGAGTTCGTGTAGCTACTGATCACCTTGACAAGATTTTGGTGCCAATTATGTGGAAAACCTCACGTTCGGTGCAAAACTTTTCAGAGTGCCTTTGATACAGAAATTTAGTAATTTAACTACAACGTTCGTCCTGGTCGGCAAGAGTCCATTTGTCTACAGAGCTAAAGCTCCCAGCTTTGAGCAAATTTCTTTAGGTGACATTGTTGGTAGCAGAGCAAAGTTTCTGATATGATATCACCGGGTGGTTAATTGCAGGAGGGCTTTTCTTACCAATGTTTTGACACTTTCTGAGCAAGCAAATGAGAGAGGCTAACAGTATAACTGATTTAATTGGCACCATAATGTATAGTAACCGGAGCCGATTGTCCCTTGAATGTTGCCACTAGGCTAGCGACTCTTTCATTCCCAAAATGGGCTCTTCAATAGTTGACTTGAGAGATTTGATAAATGGGCTGAGTTTCCTATTTTCTTATACTTATTATTTGGATAGCGGATATATATAATCAAGCAGCAACATGGGTTTCGCTTGAAGTTTAGCAACATTGAGGTTTGAAAATGTGTGTTATATTACATGAGATCTTTAGGCTTAAGGCAGTCTTATATTTTCTGGAAGTGGATGAAGTTTGAAGAAAGGTTATGAACTATTGAACAAAACCAAAAAATTGTAGTCAAACGGCTCAACGATCGTATGCTCATCTGACTTATGTCAGCATAGAATTCAGTCCACTGAAGCACAATATCAGCAAAAATGTTTTGTTTAATCCATTGCTTTTTGGAATTTGTGACTTTACCTCGCTTCTCCTGTTATCACTGAATATTAGTGCGGAAACATGGAAAATTCTCCTTTTGTTTCCCTGAAATTTTTAATATGCTAGTCAACAAGATGGCATTCGGCATTTTGCATTATATTTTTAGGATTCTGTAACAACTCATTGCTATGACTATGAAGATTCCATGTACCAGCAATTATATAATCTCATACTTGACTGTCTTTATGTGTCAGGAGGATGTAGAGGACTGCAATTTACATGTTGCATACTTCTTTTTTGTTTGATTGTAGAGGAAAATTGATATAGGACACTGAGGTTGTAATGTTGCCCGACTTTGTGCCTCCGATTGATGCTTATGTCAGTTTGATATAGGACACTTTGAGGTTGTAATGTTGCCTAACTTTGTGCCGCAGATTGATGCTTATGTCAGTATTTTGATGAGAACAGCTCAAAATTCTGTCAATGGGACATTGCATAGTTTCCTCACGAAAGAGAATGCCCTTACTCGCTGAAACTTTAATTAAAATTCTCAAGCAATTTGATCGAGTTGTACCTGAAACCTTGAGAGACCTTTATATACTTTCATATCTTGATTTTCATTTGCGGCTTCGTGAATTGAGAAGCACATCATATTGCTTTGGGGGGGAGGGGCTCGTTTCATGTAAGGCACATCATTGAAATTATAAATTTTGCAGCCAATTGCAAGATTTTTACCTTTTATTAGCTGATGAAGCACGTTTTAATTTGATACCAAGTTGGTGAAATGTGTTCTTGCAGAAATTACTTATCCTTAAATGTTGGTATGTATTGTTTGAAACAATTTGGCTTTTCTTTTTAGTGCACTCATTGAACGAGTGAAAAGAGAAAAAGAGTGAAACAAGCGGAGGCAATAACACTGAGTTGTGTCTTGGTTGAGAATTTGCTTCTTCATATTTTGCATTAGGCATTTAATATTTGTTGTCTTGTTCATTTCTTACTTGTAGGATGGCCTTAGTTGAGCAAAGGGTTTTTCTTCAATTGAGCAAAGATTTTTTGATCAGAAACCAACTGTATTATTTACATAGGAACAGGAGTACTACCCATTGCCAGGGCATCGATACATAGTAGGTCCGAACTATAGAAGGAGGAGAAGAGGCCCAATTAGAGTGCAAAAACCTCGGCCACAGGCCTTAGCGGCCCAGCAGCCAGGGGAATTCGCTTCCCGTCTACAATAGGACAGACGCAAAAGTGGAAAATGGGATAGCAAGGTTTCAACGTCGACAATTAGGGTTCGGCAGTCCCATGGAGGAGAGCATCGATTGTTTAGCATATCGACCATAGCCAAGCATTCAGAATCAATCTGAAGGTGATCTTCATTCATTCCTTTCTCGAGTAGATAAAGCAGGGCATGATGGAGAGCTCGAATCTCAGTTTGCAGAGGCGATGAAGCAGGAACAATTTGGGAGGAACCCCCAATCAGATTGCCTTCGTGGTTTCGCAAATACAAGCCACCGAACCTGTCTCGATCCGCCACGGGAAAGTCCCATCAACATTTACTTTGATTGTCCCAACCGGTGGAGGATTCCAAGTCCGAGAGGTAGGCAAAAGTGTCTCGCCCGTAGATAATATGTCCTGCGGCTTACTGCGATTGCTCTCTGCTTATAAATGCTAGATCTACAACTGCTTCATGGGTTGAGCGTTTGCTGCGGAAGATGGAATGATTTCGCGCTTGCCAGATTTGTCAAAGAAGAGCTACTACAATCTCCGAATCAGGTATGTGTTTATCCTGCAACAATATATTTGCTAGCCAAGAAGACAGTGGTTGTGTGTGGTTTGTTGAAAAGTTAAGCTGCACTTTCGGATGAGACCAAATACCCTGAATTTGTGGGCAATATAGAAATAAATGTTCGGGAGTTTCAGGGAGATGAGTCTGACATAACTGACAATCTGGGGTGGGGAGGATATGTCGTTTGTATAGGTTTTCCCTTGTAGCTAGTGCATTGTGGCAAAGGGACCACAAAAGACTCGATTTTGGGGGCGGTTTGTAGATGCCAAAGTTTACGCCAAACAGGGGTTGTAAGGTGAGGGGATATGGTTGCGAAGGTAGGGAGAGATTTAGGAACATGATCTTTGATAAACCTATAGCCACTTTTAACCGAATACTCTCCTGTAAGTGTCACTGGCCAAATAAGTTTGTCAGAAACCATAGTGGAACTGAGAGGAATGGTGAGGATCTCCTTAATAACTTGCTCATCAAAACTCTGTTGAAGAAGATGAACATTCCAGGTGGACAGATTCTGGTTAATATAACTTTCAACAAGTTCAGGCTCCCCTCTTTTAGCTAGCCCACCTAGAGTTCCTCTAGCTAACCATTTATCGTTTCGAATGTGTATTCTGTGGCCATTCCCAACAGAGTATTGCATCTGGTCTGAGATGGAGTCCCTACCAAATAACAGACTTTGCCAGCCCCAGGACGGATTTGAACCTCTAGGAGCATGCCATAAATCAAGAGATTGAAAATATAAACCTCTAAACAGGCGACTCCACAAAGAGGAAGAACAGTGATATAGCCGCTAAGCTTGTTTACCAAGAAGTGCCTTGTTAAGACTAAGTAAATCACGAAAACCCAGCCCTCCCTTTTCCTTCCTTTCTTGAAGTAGTTCCCAACTTTTCCAATGTATGCCCGATTTAGTACTACTGTTTTGCCACCAAAACTGTGCGATTTTCTTCTCAATAGATTTGCATATTGACACTGGAATTTTAAATATGGACATAGCATAGTTTGGTAAGGCCTCGCACTACGTATTTGAGTAGTATTTCCTTTCCCCCTTTAGATAGTAGCTGTTCTTTCCACCCCGCCAACTTTGCACTAACCCTTCTTAGTATCTAGCGAACATATTCTTTTTAGAGACTCCCCAATCAGAAGGTATCCCTAAATATTTGCCAGTTTTTTCAATCAATGGCACCCGCAGTGTACTAGCCAGATTTTGCTTTAAGAGAGTAGGACAAGCTCTGCTCAAAAAAAGGCCAGATTTGTTCCTATTCACCACTTGTCCGGTAGCAAGACAGTATTGTTGCAGGATATTGGCTAAATTTTGACATTCAATTAGACTTCCATCTAAGAAGAATATGGCATCATCGGCGAAAAATAGATGAGAAAGGATAGGACAGCACCTGTTAAACTAAATACCTTTAAGATTTCCCATATCGACAGCTTGTTTAATGAGAGTTGATAAAACATTAGCCACCAGGGATGAAAATATATGGCGAGAGAGGATCGCCTTGGCGTAGGCCTCTTGTAGGTTGAAAGTAGGGTAACGGTTGGCCATTGAATTTAACACTCAGTGAAGTCGTCGTTATGCACTGCATTACCCAATTCACCCAATTGGTATGGAACCCGAGTTTACATAAATAAGCCTCCAAGAAATCCCACTCTACTTGATCATATGCTTTTTTCATGTCCAGCTTTAAAATTGCTTGAAACTTTCTCTTTCTGACCCTGGTTTTCAATTGGTGCAGGACTTCTTGAACAACCAAGATGTTATCCTGTATTTGCCTACCAGATACAAAAGCACTCTGTTCCATGGAGATCAACTCAGGTAACCAAGGTTTTAATCTATTGGCTAATATCTTGGATATAATTTTGTAGATAAAATTACAGAGGCTGATGGGACGGTAATGATCTAACCTTTCAGGATGTGGGATCTTCGGAATCAGAGTGATAAGCGTTTTGTTTAAAGCTGGGGGCAGCACTCCTGTGCTGAAAAATTCTGCACCGAGGTAAAGATATCCTCTTGGAGTATGTCCCAATAATTTTGGTAGAATAGACCATTAAATCCATCCGGTCCCGGGGCCTTTGTTGCCCCCAGCTTGAAAGGTAGCAAGTTTTCACTTCTTCCCGAGAAACCTCGCTATTAAAACCTGGTTCATTTCCAATGTAACTACTGACGAAATCTGAGTCAGGATAGGGAGATAATCACGGTGGCCTACTGACTTATAGAGATTTCGGAAATAGTCCATTGTCAAGTTCTGCAGTTGAGTAGGATCTCGAATCCATCTCTGAGTATCATCCTGTAGCATAGTAATTCGGTTAAATTGCCTTCTCTGTACTGTCGTCGAATGGAAAATTTTGGTATTCCTGTCCCCCACCTCAACCGCTTAATGCGCGATCTCATCACCCAATATTGCTCTTCTTGCTGCCATAGAGATTGTATTTCTTCCTTCAGTTTTTTGATTGTTGCATGACCATAATTAATATTTGAGCGATTCATAATGCACTGGAGAACCTGTTGTAACAGATTAATCCTGTCACGACCATGCGAAAAGGTCGATTTACTCCATCTGGCAAGGACTGTAGAGAGAGACTGAAGTTTTCGATCCAGGGATGCAAATTGGAGATGTGAAGAATCCCAAGCTTCTGCAATGACCTGTCTACTCTGCTGATGCTAGACCCAAAAAGCTTCAAAAATGAAGGATTTATAACGCTTTTGTTTGGGACCATCAGTGAGTAATAGAAGGGGACTGTGGTCAGACGCGATTGCAGGAAGAGCAAAAACTTCTGCTGCAGGGTAAGAAATCCTCCACTCTATAGTACATAACAATCTGTCGAGATGTTCTTTGACTTCATTATCCCCCGCCCTGTTATTTGCCCAAGTGAAAGCGCAGCCCTTACTATGAACATCCATTAACGAACAGCTATCTATAAATGATCGAAAGGATTGCATCCTATAGGAATCAGCAAACTTTTTTCCAACCTTTTCCCAGTGATACATGATCTCATTGAAATCACCTATACATATCCATGGCAAGTTATTATAGGAACCGATTTGCCTTAACTCTTGCCACAAATGCCGTCGTTGAAGATAAACCGAAGGCGCATGGATACAAGTAATCCTCATCGGACTACTTCTTGGATGAGCTGTGCATAACAAGTCAATAAAATGGGCATTATGTCTCTCTATAGATAACTCGCATCCGAGCATTCCAGAAAACAACCAATCCTCCCGCCAAACCCACCGGACTTACCACAAAAGAGTTAGGGAATTTCAGCCTCCTTTGAATTTTCTGGATTACTATGTTCTGATTTTTCGTCTCCATCAAAAACACTATGTCAGGCCTTTCACAGGTCACCAGGGCCCTAAGTGCTTGAACCGTCAGGGTATTGCCCAGACCTTGATAGTTCCAGCTGAGTAGTTTCATTTGTCCTCTAATGGCTTTTTAGGGCAAGCCACCACAGCCCAGTTGTCAACCTTGTCTGTCTCATAAACAGGATTTTCCATAAAATGTGAATCATCAAAATCTGTTGTGACACAGGGACGCGCTTCATAAGGAGCATATCTTTTGGCCTTCTTAAGTGGAGTAGTCTTAGGAGGAATTCTATGTGTCTTTGCTGTCTTACCTTTTGAAGAGCTGGCCTCTATATGTTTGCCACTAAGATGCTGTACTTGTACAGGGGATTGTTGCGGTGGCACAAGGTCCGAGCTGGGACAATCAGCTTGAGGGACCCGCTGGTTGAATGAAACAAGAAACCGAGAGGGGTGCTAGGTAAGAGAAGGCGTGAGTGTTGCGGAGTTTCAGGTATGACCTCCTCAACTCCTTCACCGGTAGTGTCTTCATCGTAGAAAGCACGCCAATATGGGCTATGTTCCTTAACATCAGCTCTTAACCAGTGACCAAAGGATAAATTATCTTTCCCATCTTGTTGTGACTCGGCATAAGGTATAGTGGGACAATACGTGGCATAATGTCCGATAACCCCACATGAATAACAAAAGTAGGATAATCGTTCATATTTGAAATCCAACCATGTATTCCTACCTTCTAATCTTAAAAGCTTGCCTGATTGTAGAGGCTGTTGTAAATTAAGGTCGACACGAGCCCTACCTACCCGTAATGTCGTATTTTCCCTGCCTTCAAGTTTCACCTGCTGCACCGTACCAAGATGCCTCATAATTCTACCGATAATCTCCTCTCGTACAACGCTCAATAAGAAGGCCGAAGATGTGCACCCATAAGGCACAGTATTGAAATCATAATGATGCGAGGAGTGTTGGGCAACTGGGCTTCAAGATAACAAGGTGATGTGAGAACAGCCATGGACTATTATCTAATACTCGCTGTTTTTCTGCTACCGAATTAAACTTAAACATATAGACTCCCTCTTCGCGTTGAGTAATTTGAACTCTATCATTACGCCAGATTCTTTGCATAGTATTCTGGAATGCTGGTAGATTGATAGACGGATTAGAGAGTATTTTACCGACCATAATTAATTGACATTTCACCAATGTTTCGGCAGGAACAGCTTCATCCCATACTTCAGCCTCTTGCGGTGACCAAAGGCGACCTAATCTGGTGCAAAGAGCAGCAAGGCGTGCATCTCCGTCCTGACTTGAGGATGCCATCTGCATGCATGTCTTGGAACCGGATGGAAGAAGCTTCGCAAAGGACTATGGAGACGAAACAGTCAACTACCTTAAGAAATGAACGAA
Source organism: Eucalyptus grandis (assembly GCF_016545825.1). Taxonomy (NCBI): domain Eukaryota; kingdom Viridiplantae; phylum Streptophyta; class Magnoliopsida; order Myrtales; family Myrtaceae; genus Eucalyptus; species Eucalyptus grandis. The sequence continues at coordinate 41,016,461 of NC_052614.1, forward strand.
TCCCAGTAAAATATAGTGAAAGATATAGGAAAGATACTCAGATAGAAAGCGTCCATTGATGCCGGGCATGGATGTGAATTATGTATGGAACGAAGAAACAAGACAGCGGAGAATTGCGAGAACGATATAGAAATTGACGTGAATTATGGATGGAACGAAGAAACAAGACAGCAGAGAATTGCGAAAACGAAGGCCATAGCTGGATACTGTTAATCTGGAAGAAAAATCGAGTGATGAAACATACTAATGGATGAACCGAGGAGATTAGATTTGGGTGTGAGGGTTTGGTACTGAAGTGCTACCACTAGGTAGTGAAAACTCTACAAGGCGAGAGAGAAACCTGACATTCGCAGGAAAAGAACTCAAGGACAGTGGACTTCTCCACCCATGTTGAAAATGCAGATCAATTGAGCAAAGATTGATTGTTTGCTTTTGATATGGAAATGTTGATTGTTCTTGCTTTATTTCTTCCCCATGTGGTCTTTGTAAGAAAGTTTGTTTTTCTCTAGACAATGCTGAGTTTTTTTTTTTTTTGTTCTTACGCTACTCCTATTCTAACTCTCACTTTCTAACTTTTGTCTTGCCTCATTGTAAAGTGTGAGAGTCCAAATCCACACTTGAAGCTAAATCGTCCTCACCTCAAACCCCTTGAGAATGTGAGGAGATTCAAATCCCCACTTCTCTCTTTTCATTTGGGAAGGGTGGTCGCTGGGACAAACCTTGTTGCTTACAAATTATCAATGTTGAGTTAATTTGTACTTAAATTTGTTGATGGACTGGACCAAATTTAGGATTCTTTTAAGATGTGGCAAGTTCCTTGTCCTACATTCATTTGGGAATTTAAGGTCTTTGGAGATGTGTGATGCATAAACCCATAAGGATACGTTTGGTCGTCCGGATTTTTAATCATGATAGGATTGGATAGGATAAGATAAGATATAAAATCCAGGAATTTTGTTATATCATATCCACCGTTTGGTGTTTGCAGTAATAAAGTCTAATATATTCACATCATATCATGTATATTATTTAGTATAAATGATATATTAATAAAATGAACAAAAAAAAATTTGCAAATGAAGATGGTAAAATATCTTGTGACACTCTTACCTATTTTAAATTTATTTGCTTTTCTCTTTTATAATTAATTTCTTTTCTATTTCTTTCTTCCCCTTCCATCATTCTCTAATAAAATTTTATTAAATAGTAAATCGTACTAATATACCTATAATATGTAATAAATATAAATATATATTTATTTAGTGAATTTATATTATAAAATAGAATTACATTTTAATATATAAATAAAAATAAGATTAAATTTAAATAATTAAATTTTTACTTTTTGTTATTTTGAATTTCTTATATTAGAATTCAAATATTATTTATATTAAAATATAATTTAATTTTGTTAATTTAAGAAGTTTGTTATTCAAGAAAAATAATTTTTATATTATGGATGTTAGAAATCTTAATCACCTTTATTCCATTTCCCATAAGATAATTTTATCCGGTTCATATCCCCTTATATCCAATTTTATTCTATCTTGAGTATGCACCAAACATAAGATATGATAAATTTTATCATATTCTGAATTTTATCATAATTGCCAAATGCAGCCTAAGGGTTTGTGAAAAAACATGTTTAACTTAACCTCTGCACAAAATACAATAAAAAATTTTGAAACCCAACCCGATCACTCAGGATATATTCCATTTGGGTCTCAGGTTGGGTCAAGCACACTTCTGCAGTGTTTTGGTTTTGGTTGGATATCAATTGAACTGTTGACACACTAACTAGGACTATCCAATATTAAGCTAACCTCTCTTAAAGAATTTCTTACATGGGGCGGATACTTGCACAAAAAGTGATCAAGGGTCAAGAAGAATGCCCGTTTGCACACTTTATAGAAAGTGATTTTTATGCAACTCATCATGTGGGCCGAGCATCTAGGAGGCACCAAGTCTGCCTTGAACAAATGTCTTTGATGCAGTCAACTTCTTAATTGTCACATGATGTGATGGTTGCAGTTAATGCAGATAACGGATTTTTTAGTTTTCAAAACTTGAAAGGATGTGGTATGAAAGGGCGACATAGGGATGCTCACCCTTCTAGATGCATAATCGAACCAATGAACCTATAAATTTGATTTTTGCAAGTCACTTGACCTCTACGTTATCATTTGATTTCCCCATGACATCAGAATTTAGGCGCATTTAGATCACTATGGTTCATCTCAACCTATGAAAGGGGAGGAAAAAAAAGAACCTATGAAAGGGAAGACCCTATGCCATAGACTATGGGATGGATTTTTGAGAAACTACATTTTGCTTATGATTTTGATCTTTTACTCTTGAAACTAAAAAGCCAGATTACGTAAGGGCGAGGCACTACATGACCCACCATCAATTAAATATTAGTGAAAGAAGAATGACACAAGGCAACGGTTCATAGCTAGAAGATTGAAGTGACCATGAGTAACCATCACTTAGTAGATCTCCTGAGAAAGAAAATGTGAAGTTCAAAATGAATTGATGTTTGGATATCCCATCTTTGTTGTAATACTACTCGAATGAAACTTTTCTTGTAAATAAGTGATGACTTCAAATCATTCTACTTGAATTTCAAGGGAAAAAAACAATGATAATAAGTTTTTACTCATATTCATATTGTATAACGTTTTTTTTTTTTTTTTTTTTGCCGTTCAAAACAAAAAACAAAAAATGCCCTTAATCTACATATTTAAGTCAAAAATGGGTTTTATCTCACTTTTTGACTTCCCACTTAGCAGTCAGTTACGTATTACTTTAATATTTTAATGTAATTTCACTTGAAAGAGAACAATGGAAAACAGGCCAAAGAAAGAGATAATAGACAAAAGAAAAGGCCTATCATATTTCATCGTTACTATAGTGTAACAACTAGTTTCATCCATCTCTTAACTTCTTCTTTTATAATTTTTTAATAAAAGTTTGTTTAATCATTGAAATAATAAGAAGATATTATTTGATGTTTGCTTTTTCGAAAAGAATTAAAAAACATGACTCTGAATATTTTATCACTCCATGCAATTAAAATAGTATGAGAACTATTTTGTTTTTGTTTTAGTTTTTGAAGGCCAAGCTACCATCTGTTCCATTTAGTTGATTTCGCTTTTATGCAAGTATTCTATTGACTTTTTGGGCTACCATTCAAGCGACAATTTCAATATGGAAAAATTAAAATAATCTTTTTTTGGATCAAAATAAATTATTAGTATTTTTTGTGAAAATAAAGGAACTATTTAAAACAGAAAAAAGGGGATGAAATTGGCCAAAACACGTGCTGGGTCCGGGCTTGGCATGTGGGTCGGAAAGGCCAGGCCTGCCCAGCTTGACACGCAAGGCACATAAGTTGTGCTTGACGTGACACGAGAAGGCGTCGAGCTTGGCATGCCCCACCAAAGTCTAAGCACATGCCTATGATCAATTGAAAATGATTACTTCTTCAGGTTTGTCTTGATTCGAAGAAAACAATGTTCTGCAAATCTACCAACTCTCAAGACAATGTTTCTACTTGGAGAACATAGCATAGGTGTTATGCCTTCCATAGTCCGACACGAGTGTGACTCAAAAGCTCAAAAGAAGTTCAGGAATTTTATTGCAGATGGCTATACATACTGCCATCGAAACGAAATGGCCATGTACAAACTAAGATGACACCGTGCCCAAATCCTACGTTCAGCACCTTATTTTCTTGTTAAGGAAGTGACAACTTGATCTTGTTGAGCTTAACCACAACAGTTTTCATGTCCATTCTTTCCTCAGGCAAGTCCTTTGAACATTCTAGTCCTAACTCAAGGATCGATAAGACTATGCTCTCGAGTTCCAAAAGCGTCAAATCTTCAAGATTCATGCTAAGGAGTTCACTATCCACAATGTCAAGCATTCTTTCTGGAATTGCTGCACCTACCCATTGCCTCAAGCTCATATCCGCATCAAACATTTCATTGGTTGGCTTCTTCCTAGTAATCACTTCCAGCAACAATATGCCAAAGCTATAGACATCTCCTTTTGTTGAGACTTTTCCTTCCGAACCATACTCTACAAGCATCATAGTTTGAGAAATAAAAACATCAGCCATCAATTTTTTTCTTTCTAGGACATAAGTAATAAGATCGAGAGGCAAGTGTTAATATATCTCTATTATATTATACCATTATAATCACAATCAAAGGATTGAATTAGCCAAAATTCAACAAATGTACCTGGAGCAATGTAACCAATCGTGCCGAGAGTTCGAGTTTGTGTTTCAACCTTGTTCTCTGCCAAAATCTTTGCGATTCCAAAGTCACAGACTTGTGCAACCAAGTCCTCGTTTAGAAGAACATTGCTAGGCTTCAAATCGCAATGGACAATGGGTTCCAGTTGGTCATGGTGGAGATAATCGACTGCCGTTGCGACGTCGACCATTATCTTCACTCGTTGATGGATATCCAAGTTGTAGTTGTTGGAGTATAGCCACTTCTCCAAGCTCCCATTGGGCATGTATTGTAGCACGAGAGCTCTCAGATTAGCATTCGTGCAAGAGCTAATCACCTTGACGAGATTTCGGTGCCGGATCTTGCGAAAAACCTCGCATTCTATGTCAAAACTTTTCAAGGCGCCTTCAATATGGAGATTCAGTACTTTGACAGCGACATCTATCCCGTTGGCCAGAGTGCCTTTGTATACAGAGCTAAAGCTTCCTGTTCCGAGCAAATTGCTTTCGATAAAGTTGTTAGTAGCCAAGCAAAGCTCCCAATATGATATCATCGGGTGGTCAATTCTAGGCAAGTTCTGCACTGAAACTGGAGCTTTTTTACTAGGGTTCCCACGCTTTCTAAGCAAGCAAATGGCAAAGACTAAAAGTACAACCGATACAATTGGCAACATAATGAATAGTAACCGGAGCTGCTTGTCCCTTGTTGACTTCTTTCCACTTAGTTTGCAAGGTGGGACTTGCAGAGTTGCATTTCCACAAAGTGCTTCATTCCCAATGAACGAGAGAGCCGAAAATTTTTTAAAGGGCCCGCCATTAAGAATTTCTCCTGATAACTTATTAAAGGACAAGTTCAAATTTTGCAGATATCTAAGTCCTTCCATGGACTTAGGTATCGTGCCAAACAACTCATTGTAGGAGAGGTCGAGGAAATCCAATCCTTTGAGGTTGCCAATTGATTGCGGTATCGATCCTTGAAATGTGTTCCTTGACAAGTTGAGAGAAGCAAGGCTTTCAAACTCCTGGATGGAACTTGATATGGTGCCAGTGAGTCGATTCCAAGAAAGATCGATGCTGCTTATAGCTCTCATTTTCCCCATGCTAAACGGTAGCCCTCCATTGAAAGAATTGAGTGACAAATTGAGGAAGATGAGTTCTTGAAGGCTCCACAAACTAACCGGTATGACCGATGTCATGTTATTCGAACTTACGAACAACTTTTGAAGGCTGCTGAGGTTTCCAATGCAATTCGGGATTGATCCGGATATCCTATTTTGCTGGAGCTGTAACTCTCCTAAACTTGTCAAGTTGCATATCTCATTGGGGATCGGTCCTTCAAGACAGTTGTTATCAAGATATAGCCTTTGCAGGCTTTCTAGTCCTCCCATTGATGATGGGATGTTGCCGTTTATGTTGTTATGGCTCAACGCTAGGAAAGTCAAGCTTTTCAAGAAACCCATTTCCTCGGGAATGCAACCTCTTATTTGACAACCTTCAACGAGTAGCATTTGTAAGGATCTGGAGAAGTTTTTGATAGATTTTGGTATAGAGCCGCGAAGTGGGTTGTATCCCAGATACAATTCTTGCAGCGATTGGCAATTAGATAAGGCAGAGACAAAACCGAGCTCTGAACCAGAAGGCTCTCCTGTGAGCTGATTTGACGAAACCCCAAAGCTTCTGAGGTTCTTCAAGTTGCCCAAACTCATGGGTATGGGTCCGCTAAGTTGATTCTGTCCAGCATTGAAAATAATTAGGTTCGTAAAATTCGAAATATATTGTGGGATGTTGCCACCAAAGCGATTCCCTGCTAGAAAGAGTGCTTCCAAATTTGGAAGGCTTGGTTCGCTACTCGAGACAAGGTTTCCGGAGAGGGAATTGAAGCCCAAACTAATATTTCGTAGAGACGAAACATTAAAAATCTCTTGAGGCACTTTGCCTGTTAACAAATTTCTCCCAAGGTTCAAAACTTCCAGATTGACCAACTTGCCAATCTCAGTCGGAATGTCACCTCCAATATAGTTAAATGATACGTCCAGGATGTGCAAACTTGACACGTTACCGATGGTTCGAGGAATCGTGCCAGTCAGGTTGTTAAAACCAAGATAGAGCTCCTGCAGCTTTTGCAAGTTGTCCATGTCTTGAGGAATGCTTCCCTGAAAACGATTGAATGACAAGGACAATTTGAGAAGCTCTTTGCATTGGGTTAGTGTCTCTATTAGCAGGCCATTGAACTGGTTATTAGACAGAAGAAGCCACTGAATGTTAGGCCAGTGGGAGCAAAGATTGGAGGGAAGACTCCCTGAGAGATCATTATACATCAAGTCAACAATGGTGAGTGATCTATTGAAAAGTGTCGGAGGAATCGAACCAGTGAGATTGGCCGCGGCCAAAGCAATGACCTGCAACGTGGATATGTTGCCCAGGAAGCTTGGAATTTGACCTCGTAAGGGGTTGATGCTAAGATATAGTAGTTGTAACTTAGGCAAGGTGCCAAATTCTCTTGGTATGCCACCCGTTAGCCTGTTCCCTGCGAGTGACATCTCTTCGAGATTTTGGCACTGGGCTAAGTTAGGAGGAATGTTTCCTTCAAACTGGTTAAGTTGGAGCACGAGTTCTTTTAGGCGGTGCAAACGACCAATTTCTATAGGAATTCTCCCATGGAAATTGTTGTTGCGAAGATCAAGAGAAGCCAAGAAAGAAAGATTGCCTAGATAAGGAGAGAGCCTCCCTTCGAGACCCATGTATGAGAGGTCTAAAGCCGTGACTCTCTGCCTGCGGTTGCTGCAAAAGACACCAATCCATTCACAGAAGTTTGCTTCGGTGGTCCAATTGCTGCCTTTGATCGTGTTTGTCGGGTCGATTTCAATCGCCGATTTGAAGTGGAGGAGAGCCACTTGATCAGTGAAGTTGCTAGAACAGATGATCGGCTGAAACATCAACAGGGAAGCCAACATAGCATCAACAAATGCTATAAAGATGAACTTCTCCATAATGAACAGAGTATCTTTTGATTGCATCAATAGACAGTTCGCTAATCAGGACCTATTCTTAGTATTTAATATCAAAAGCAACTAAATGATTGTCTCAATATAAATAAACCAAAAAAATGTAAAGAAAGACTAACTACCAAACATGCCCCACGTGGGGTCTCTATGAAAAAACAGTAGGTTGCTATTCAATGTGAGAGACCTGACAAACTACATGATCCACATTTCAAAGATACTCATAGGTTGAAAATTTGTTTTGAGCGTCCAAACAAATTTTTAATATCTAAAAGAATGCTATTCACAATACCCCACAAATTAACCCAAACCACAATCATGCGTTGAGATCTTCCGTGAACGAGGGGAAGTTGAAGAACCCCTCAATCACGTTTGATTTAGTAAATGGCCCATCCTTTACGTTTACACAAACACACTTATTTTCAACTCTATAAAGGTACAAATAGACCTTTCACTAAAGCTGCAAGGCATGAATGTGACAAGGCTTTGCGATAACTGTTGCGACCTTCCTGCAAGGGTGATATGAAGTGTCTTGAGAGAAATTGACTGATTGGAAGTTTCTATTGCTAGAAGAGATAATGATACTAGTAGTCTATCAACTTTTATCCGTGTGTCTTGTCATATTTGAACTTTCAATTGATTCAATTAAATCACTTTTGATTAACGCAAAATGTTGTCCTGCGACTTTCAGTTGTCTAATTAGATCCCTAATATATTTGATATGTTTATTGTCATCCTTTCATTAATTACTTTAAATGAAATACATCATGGACACCAATGTGATAAAGCTGATGTTTGATGGAGAAAATTATGCGGATTTTGTGTGTCATGTGGACTCTCTTCAAAAACGATTTCAGGCTTCTTGTCCCAAAAAGGATAAGGATAATAGCTTTGAAACCTCTACTATTAAAATGCACGGAAAACTTTACCATTTTCTTTTGAAGCATAGTGAAAAATCCTCCCTCATTCTCCATTTTATATGATTTCAATCGAGCGCTTGAAGAAGAATAAGACCACATTAATTTATATAAAGTAAAGCGTTTTGTCCTGGTTTGGAAGCTATTCTTTAACACTAGCGGAATTTTCGTTCGCTACACAGGTTCTTGCTTTTTGTTTTGTTGAGAAATTGCTTTAAAGTATTAATTCGAAACCCAGTGTTGATTTTGGTCTTCAACTAATAATTTATGGAACTATTATTTTCATCTAACGCTTTCTAATACATTAACGTCTTGATTTTTCCTTTAATCAATATCTATTGAACTTGTCTCAGGGCTATAATACAATAATTTGTAGTTTGACATTGGATTATGTAGCTTTTTCATATATCAATGTGTACAGGCATGCTCTTTATCGTTGTCATACGATCTGCATTTGAGGCGTCGTTCTTGACCTTTAGCGTTGTAGAATGGTAACTTCGAATTAATGTCTCGAGTGTATTATTTCATTCATATATGATGCAAGAGGCTTAGCTGTAGGCAATGTCAATTTTCTTTTTCTCCTTAAACCTGACATTTCAATGCCTAATACTAATGAATGTGGACATTATGCAATGCATTAATATTTTGATAACTATGTCTTCGTCGGTTATTGTTGCGGAATATGGAGGACTAAGCGAATAGGTAAATTAATTAGAAGGAAGGAAAAGGAAATCGGACACCGGATTTATGTGGTTTGGTCTGGTACCTATATCCACGGGGAAAGTAATAGGGAATTCCACAATAGAAATAAGCGATACAATGAAAATTGCAATCACTTAAGTACTCAAACACTCTCTCAATATTTCCCAATCTCCTATTACACCCAAAAATTTACGCAATGTTTAGCCCCTCACAATTTCTAGTAAAATCTCACTCAAGAAATTAAACAAATTCTACTAATAAGAATTTAACTGGCTATGTAATTACAACGAGAATTTCTCACACAAAAAGATCTCTCTTCTCTTGGCCACCGAATAGAGACGCGCGGACTCCTGGAGTGCCTTAACTTTGCACAAAAGGACACTTAAGTGCCATAACTTACGAAAGGTACACTTAAGTGTCAAAATCGGAGTAAAAGGAATCACTTGAGTGCCAATCCGACTAAAGTCCGGCCAAACGTCGACGTGGCATTTTTCCGACGAACCGAGCTCAAAATGACGCCGTTTTGCATGCTGACGTAGCCAAATAATGCAAAAACGGCGTCGTTTTGGGCTGATGTGGTAAAAAAAAATTAAAAAATTAATTAAATTAAATTAAAAATTAAATTTAGTTAAAATATTAAAAAATTAATAATTTAAAAAATTTAAAAAATTTAAAAAAGGAAAGGGGGAGGCGATTGAGGGATCAACCCTTAGCCGCCGCCGCCGCCGCCGGGAAGGGCCGGCGACGGCGGGGGGGAGGGTCGGCCGGGTCGCTGGGCCCGGCCGGGGGCCGGCGACCCCCCGCCTGGCGGCGAGGGCTCACGAGCCCTCGCCCCGGATCGGGGAGGGTCGCAGCCCCTCGCCGGATCTAGGCGAGGGCCACGAGCCCTCGCCACTAGCCACAGATCTGAGGGTCGCGGCCCTCGCCTAGATCCAACGAGGGCTCGCAAGCCCTCGCCGCCGATCGCCCGAGGTCGCCGGGCCCCGCCGTTGCCGCCCTTCCCGCGGCGGCTAGAGCTAATCTCTCAGCTGCCTCCCCCTTTCCTTTTTTTTTTTTAAAATTTTTAATTATTATTTTTTAAATATTTCAACAAAATTTAATTTTAAAATTATTTTTTTAAATATTTTAAGCAAATTTAATTTTTAATTTAATTAATTAATTTTTTATTATTTTTTTACCACGTCAACCCAAAACGACGCCGTTTTTGCATTATTTGGCAACGTCGCATGCAAAACGACATCATTTTGGGCGCGCTTTGCCGGAAAAATGCCACGTCGGCGTTTTGGCTGGATTTTGGTTGAAGTGGCACTTAAGTGATCCGTTTTTCTTCAAATGTGGCACTTAAGTGTACCTTTCGTAAGTTATGGCACTTAAGTGTCCCTTTGGGCAAAATTATGGCACTTGAAGCATTCTTTTGCCCCGAATGGAAGTAGGCCCGCTTGCTGTCTTTAGATGTCCTCTCCTTTTATAGGAGAAACAAGACAGAAATATGAACTCATTAAATGGCAGCACAAGCGCCCACAATCAGCACCGACGTCCACCAAATTTATGTGCCTGCATGCACATGCATGTGCGTGCATTAATGAGGGGAAGAAAACTATAGACGTTCTTGCACTGGGTCCTTCCTTCCTCTCTCTCCAATTATCAACAAAGACAAAAGAAGGGGAGGGGAGAAAGCAACGCAGATGTAGCAAAAGTCAAGAAGATTAATAAACAAATGAAGAAAATATGTTCTTCATTTAATTCTGCACGTTCAGCCATGAGAAGAATTTCTAAAGCTGGATAATTTTCTCGTCTGCTCAGAACACGCGCCGTTTCTCATTAAGTGCTCCGCAGACATGCTCCCTCATTTCGGCATGCCGATAAATAATGCGTGTGCGAATCGGGTATCGTGTATCGACTCAAACTCAATATATATTTTAACAGTTATCAATTACTATACAATGGTACCCATATCATCATCCTCTATATGCGACTAACTCTAATATCCATAAGCACTTTAATTGATAATTCTGTTAGACTCCCAATTCTCCAAAATCTACCCAAGAGTCCATTGATTGATGAAAATGTTTCTCGAGAGAACCGAGCGAAAAATTCAGAGTCTTGCAACTAATAAGAGGCGAGCGGATTTGTTCATTCAATGGAGGGGCGAGGGCGACGGGGACTGCGAGAAGTTGCTTGCGAAGGAAATTGATCATCTCTAGTGTGATTGCAAATGAGAGGAACTGCAAGCTTGGCCTTCATTATATTCATAAATCTCTGGTTTGCAAAAGTAAGGTAGACTATTATGCCTTATTTGGATTTCTAATCGATCCATAAAATATTGGTGGCAACTTTAAAGAAAAAATACTTGGAAATTCAATCAAGAACTCAAATTGCGGTTGAATGGGCTTGGGAGAGCCTGGGTGAAACGTAAGCATTGCCTTGTAAGAGAGTCTATCGTTCCTGCTCAGTAATCCGTTAGCTTTCCCCATGTGGTTCACCTCGAGAAAGGTTGCGATACCTAAGTTTAAAAAGCTCTCCACAGTAGCTGATTTCCTACTATGCATGATGCAAGAGGCTTAGCTGGTAGGCAATGTCAATTATATTTTTCTCCTTAAAGCTGACATATCAATGCCCAATACTAATGAATGGGTACATCATGTGACACATTAGTATTTTGACAATTCTAGATGATCTTCCAATTAGTTTGGTGTATGTTCTAGAATTAGTGTGCATCTTTGCTCATCTTTGATTGTTGTGTGGATATGATGCAATGGAGCATGTGCTAGTTAGTCCGATAATCAAGACCTATATTTCTTTTAACCTAGGTTTGCGTTTTCGATTTTATCTGCGACATTGATGTGTCTATTGAGATGTGCACATTATTGGTTATATGGCTAATCACAATATGGATCAATGACTCTAGAGTGCACTGCTCGTTAAAAATGAATATAAATAATGTAAAATTGTGGAGAGTAGGCACCATATTTGATTCTTATTTTCCTTGAAGCACCTGTCTCGTTTGGCACTTGGATGAGATTATGGGTCGATGTCCTTGTCAACTTAGCCAGCATAACTTTCGATCCACGAACTTGTGGTCATTGAGTTAGATTTTGACTAAATATGTGTTATTTTCATGGAATTATGAAATTTGATGGGCACTTCAGAATAGTAAGCGTAATTCGCAGAAGACAAGGATGCGTAAATTTCTGATTGGGTTGGGTTGGACATTTAGGTCCAAATGGAGGAACTTGCCCGCTAAAACCATCATGGGGGTGTTATCAAGTCATAAAGTCTAAACCTATATTAAGAAGTGAAGTGAAAGGTTGCTACATAGGCTTTGAGTGCTATTTGGGCAAGTTTTGACGTTCTCCATAAAAGAAGACTTCATTTTACTCTTTGCAAAGGTTGATGACTCAATTGGGTCATCAATTAATCAAGACTCAAATGTATTTTGTGCAAAGATTTAAGATTTCTTATGCACTTTTGCTATTATGTTAGTGTAGGGGGATTTTCTTCTAGGTGGTGATTTATTTTTCAAACTATCATACTTTAACCACCTTAAGATTTCTATACATATTGGCTTGGAAGAGAGGAAGGAGGATGATTTTACCAAAAAAGTTCATTTTTAATTTGAATAAGATCATTGCGGTTGAATTATAAATTAGTAAAGGAAATTTTGAGGCTTATATCGTCATTTAGCTGAATCCATTTGGCAAAATAATACGAGTCTATTCTCCAATTCTTCTTTCCTTTTCAATATTGTATGAGTAAGAATTGGGCAAGAAGAAAGCCACGAACCATCTTTTCTTTTTTCTTTTTTTTTTTTTTGGACTTTCTTTGTAGAGCAACTTTTAACTTTTTTTTTTTTTTTTGCCACACAGAGTAATATAAAGTCATTGACCATAGTTGAACCTCAATAATCTAGACCAATTCATACGAAAGAGTCAATCTTGAAATTTATCGCTCAATGCCTTAACATTTGAGATTTCACTAAATATCTTCATCTATCGAAAACCTTATGTGATGGTACATGGGGATTTTGTTGGACATCCTAGTAATATTTCTTGTTTGGCATGTGAAGGTATTTGTCCATGCAAAATATACAAGAGTTTGGAAATGAAAGCTTACTATTGCCCTACTGATGAGTTTAATTGGGAGCCATGCTCGTTATTTTTGAAAATGATGTCTTATTTGATATGTGTGACACGAGGCAAGTAACGTTCATCATGGGAAGTAATTGAAGCACTGTATTGTTCAGCCATGACATCGGTTATACCATATTTATGATATTAGTTTCTTATTTTCCTTGAAGAACCTATCTCTTTTGGCGTTTGGATGAAATAATGGGTCGATGTCCTTGTCAGCTTGGCCAGCATAACTTTCAATCTACTTGAACTTGTGGCCGCTAAGTTAGATTTGACTAAATATGTATTCTTTTCATGGATTATGAAATTTGACGGGCACTCCAGCATAGTAAGCTTAATTCACGGCAGACAAGGATGCGTAAATTTCTTGGTTGGGTTGAATATTCAAGTCCAAATGGAGGAAAATGCCCGTTAAAACCATTATGTGGGTGGTTGTCAAGTCATAAAGTCTAAACCTATATTATGAAGCGAAATTAAAGGTTGTCGCATAACCTTCGAGTGCTATTTGGGCAAGTCTCGACCTTCTCTTTGGAAAATGACTTGATTTTACTCTTTGCAAAGGTTAATGACTCAATTGGGTCAACAAGTAATTAGGACTCAAATGCAATTTGTGCAAAGATTTATGACTTCTAGTGCGCATGTGTTGCTAAGTTGGTGTTGAGGGATTTTTCAAATTATTGTACTTAAAATACCTTAAGAATTCTATACAGATTGGCTCAGAAAAGAGGAGGGAGGATGATTTTACCAAATAATTAATTTTTAACTTGAATATAGGTATTTGTGGTTGAATTATAAATCAATAAAGGAGATTTTGAGGCTTATATTGTCATTCAACTGAATCTTTTTGAGAAACTACATTAATCTACCTTTCAAGTTCTTTTCTTTCAAATATTGTAAGATTATAATTGGGCAAGTAGAAAGTCACAAACCATCTTTTCTTTCTTTTGAGGTTTCTTTTTAGTGCAAGTCACAAACCATCTTTTCTTTCTTTGGAGGTTTCTTTTTAGTGCAACTTTTTACTTTTTTTTTTTTTCTATTTGCCACATAGAGTGATATAAAGCCATCATCCAAACCAATTCATGCGAAAGAGTAAGAATTTGGCAAGAAGAAAGCCACTAACCATCTTTTCTTTCTTTTGAGGTTTCTTTTTAGAGCAACTTTTTACTTCTTTTTTTTTTTATTTGCAACATAGAGTGATATAAAGTCATTGACCGTGATTGAACCTCAATCATCCAAACCAATTCGTGCGAAAGAGTAAGAATTTGGCAAGAAGAAAGCCACTAACCATCTTTTCTTTCTTTTGGGGTTTCTTTTTAGAGCAACTTTTTACTTTTTTTCTATTTGCGATAGAGTGATATAAAGTCATTGACTATGGTTGAACCTCAATCATCCAAACCAATTCATACGAAAGAGTAAGAATTGGGCAAGAAGAAAGCCACTAACCATCTTCTTCTTTTTTTTTTCTTTTGGAGTTTCTTTTTAGAGCAACTTTTTACTTTTTTTTTTCTCTTTTTGTCACACAAAGTGATATAAAGTTATTGACCGTGGTTGAACCTCAATCATCCAAACCAATTCATACGAAAGAGTAAGAATTGGGCAAGAAGAAGGCCACTAACCATCTTTTCTTTCCTTTTGGAGTTTCTTTTTAGAGCTACTTTTTAGTTTTTTTCTTTTTGCCACATAGAGTAATATAAAGTCATTGACCATGGTTGAACCTCAATCATTCGGACCAATTCATACGAAAGAGTCAATCTTGAAATTTATTGCTTGATGCCTTAACACTTGAGATTTCACTAAATATCCTCATATATTGGAAACCTTTATGTGATGGGACATGTAGATTTTGTTGGACATACTAATAATAATTCTCATTTGGCAAGTGATGGTATTTGTCCATGCAAAATATACAAGAGTTTTGAAATGTAAGGTTACTATTGCCCCACTGATGACTTTAATGGGGAGACATGCCCGTCTTTTAAAAAATGATGTCTTATTTGATATGTGTAATGCAAATCAAGCAACATTCATCGTGGGAAGTAATTGAAATGATAGTTCGAACACTTAAAGAAAAAAGTTATATGACTTGTGCATAGGTTTTCACAGGCACACTTATTGACAGCTATTTTCATTGTGATCAACGTAAGTGACCAACACCTTCTAAGACTTGATATTACCTGTAATCAAGTTGTGTTCATTATTATCAGACTATGTCAAATTGTGTGGAATGAATTGTGATTATTGACACCTAAATTTTGATAGGCTTGTTAGGGTTAAATTACAAAGGATTAATTTTTAGCCCCTAAACAAGAAGAATTTCCATTAAATTACATAGCATGTAGGCGTTAGGATAATTTTCATCAATGGTGATAAATTTTACTAATTTCGTAAAAAAGGATAAAAAATTCAAAAATAAAAAAATTAATTAATTAAATCATAATAAAAATAAATATAGCAACCCTAAGGAGAGGGCCGGACCTAACTCAGCACGGGCCGGCCCACTTCCATCCCTCCCTGGCCCGGCCCGTGGCTCATCTCTTTCCTCTCTCTTCTCCCTCTTCGCTCGACCGTGCGAGGGACCGCGGCTTAAGGCGGAGGACTGGCTGGGGCTCCAAGGAACAACGGAAGGGAAGCTTCGGCCCATTTGACAACTCAAGGTTGTCGGTCAGGTTGAGGAGCTCAGGGCAGCAGTCGGCAGCAGAGTAAGGAGGAAAGAAAGGGACCGCCGGCGCACCCCACGGACTGCCGTTCGCGCAAGAGACCGTTTGGCAAGTTAATTTGTGGAGGAACGGGCTATAAAATGGAGATCAGTTCGGGGAGAGAGAGGGGTCCGACGGTGAGAAATTGAGGAAGGGTTCGCGTAGGTTTCCTTTGTTGCTCCGGTCTAAGTCCGCATTTCCCCGAGGATCTTGGTTCGGCGACACCAAGGCAGCTAGCCGTAGCCCCACTCGTTTCGGGCTAGTCCTTTGACCGCCGTCGCCGAGCCGGGTAGGGACTCGCGGCCGGTACCTCTTTTTTATACCCTGTTTTCCCTTGTCTTGGACAGCAGGGGCAGAGACTCGCCGACGCTCACTTACACTCTGTTTCGAGCGTCGGCGAGCCTTGCTCAGTCTCGGTGATGTGTTTATTTACTGATTTGTGCTGAATGTCGTTGCAAGCTCGAGCCTCAATCGCCTCGGTTACGGTGCCCACCACATGCTCGAAGAAATGCTTGAACCAAACTTGTGCAAACCCGTCTCTGTATTGTGTACCCGAACTGACTGCCATATGTTTGTCAAAATGCCTAAACCAAGCTAGCATAGTCCATTCCGAATCTGAGCTACTCTGAACTCACATAAGCCTGTTTGTGTTCATTAAAGGAGGCCTCCCGTTGACTACCAAGCATGTTCCCCATCGGAATCAACGGGTTGGTGACATTGGATGTGCACATTTTCTTTGTTTCCCGGTTGTTGATGTGTTATAGCTGTGATGTTGGCCTTTCCTTTTGGTGAATATTTGTGAAGACATGAAACGAAGATTCCTGGTGAATGATAGTTCCTTATGATGTTTGACTGGATTTTTGACATCATCGTATTCGTGTTCGAGAGTGGCTGGTGGCCGGCGGTGGCCGTTGGTTCTGCACCGGCGGCATCGGTCCGGTGAATACGTGTGTTGCTCACTGTGGTAGGACTAGGAGGTGCGATGGTCTGGAGTTTGTGGTTCTGGGCGTGCTCGAAGAAGAAGACAGTGAGGGGGGAGAGTAGTGGAATTTGGGCTCATTTTAGATTTAGAGAGCCTTGGGCTTGAAGTTTTAATTTGGGTGAAGTTGGGCTTCGTTTTTACTACAAGGGTATTGAGTGTTAGCTTTGATTAGGCTTGTTTGGGTTTATTTTTGGTTGAGTGGGCTTTGGGTTTTCGTCTTGTTGTGGCCAGATTGGGATTTTGTTTCATTGAGCCCATTCCTTTCTTTAGGCCTTGATGTCCATCGCCCAGTCTACAGAACAGCGGCCGCCCATGCTCGTCCATGGGCCCAGCCCGAACCCTATTTTCGGATCAAAATTTGTTATTTTTATTTTACAATGAAATAAATAAATAAATAAATATTCCAAAAGTTTCCAAAACATTTCTTTTTTCTAGAAATCAAGAAAAAGCTTAAAAATTAATTTTGAATAGTTTTCTCTTAACAAGTACAAAAGCCTTGATAAAAAAACCCAAAAAATAAAAATAAAAATCTTTTGCTCAAAGTTGGATAAGCCCTTAAGCTTTACAATAGGGATTGAGTGTTTTTGGAAGCAAATGTTTGCTTGTTATTTGCATATTTCCATTGTTCCAATGTGCCCTTTGATGCATGGATTGTTGTTTTCTTAGCTTGGTTAGGAATTGATTCCTAGGATTCGTGAATGGTATAAAATACTGCATGAAGACTTCATTTGATGATTGGACAAGTATAGGTGCTGAAAGGGCACTAGTTGATTAATTAGTATAATCAAGTAACCAACCTTAGATTCTCTAATTTGTAGGAATAAAGTAATTCTCGCATTACTTTACTTGAGTATCTAATCAATCCATAAAAAATAGATAATTCACGATTCTTAAGTGAAAATACTTTGTATTTAAAAACTTGAACTATAAGTTGTGAATTGGTATGGGCTTCGAAGAGTACGAGCTAGGTTTAATCTTAGTAATCCATTACGAATTGGTATGGCCTTGACCCAAGTTGCGTAACAGTGACATTGACCTTGATTTGAGAGAGAGGGGTTCGATGGTATTGGTGAGGAGGGTTCGATGGTATTGGTGAGGAGGTGGGTCCGGATGACGCTTAGGTGAGGGGTTTGTGCATGATGGCCGGTAGCGCTAGAAGGCTTGGAATATCTAAAGAGGGGCAATTTGACCTATCAATAAGATTTAGTCTTAAGATGGAAAGCAATATTTGGAGAAATAGGGACATGGAGTTTGAGGTGGGAAGAGTCTTGAGCCTTTTCTTTAAAGACAAATAGGCATTAGTGATGGTGAAAAATGAGAAAATTACTTATTTCATGATATTTTCATGAAAAGAATCAACTATCGGGATTTTCTATTGGGAATTGATAATTGATATCGTAGAATTCTAAATATAATAGTCACATTGAGGGAAATTTTTTACGCCTCAATTATCTTTGGTAAGTGGATTAGCATACTATCTCCCATTCCAATTTCCTTTATTGCAAATCTCTGAACTTTGGCTGTAAATTGTGTTAATACAAGCAATGCACCCGATAAATGAAAGTACTGAAATATGTAGGGTATTCAATTTATCATTAAAAAAAAAAAAAATTTGTATTATCATCATAAATTTTAAGTTGTTGATTTTGTAACGACTGTCTAGATAAAAGAAGCCGAGTCTGATCAGTTTGTCGGAAACACATTCCCGCCATACCTTGGGCCTTCTAAAACCCAAACAAAAAAAAGTGTGCCGATATTCGGAAGCCACTTTTAATCAAAGGTTAATTGGGCTTTCCTCAAGCCCTAGCTCATTCCATGTACGTGAAATGGGTGTGCTATGAACCTATGAATCCGATGTACATATATTCTAATAGCCAAAACTTCATATTCAAATCTACAATATATAAGTGAACTCATTGGATTTCAACCTTAAAACTTCACTTAAAAGTTTCATCCGCACCTAAACCTTCTGTTAAGATAAATTGTAATATTATGTTACGATATAATGGTCAATTAAACAATAATTATATCAAAAACTACTCCCACAAAGATCTCATATTCTAACTACATTAAAAACTACATGACCTCTGGGCTTTCGAACACCCTGCAAGCCCCTTGAACCTCCTAAATTTGGGCCTTTAACCTGTGTAAAAAGCCCTAAACCACAACAGTTTACACCCTATTTGTAGGTTTCCGACGGATAACAAGTTTCCAAACTGTAGATTCCCCAATGCCCGGACAAATTGCGCCAACCTTGGGGTTGATTTCTCTAATGTCAAAGCTAATTCATTGGGTATTCTCTGTCCGGCCATTTAAAACCATTTTCTTCTTTTTCGTTTCATGCGCATAAGTATGTGTGCTTACACTATTTTGTTAGTGCGCGTGAGAAAGATTCGCATGAATTCATATGATTAAATTTGGGATGCATGGACATCGGCATAGATAGGATCATGTGTGAGGGCATAAGTGTATATGGTCATGCGAATCTGTGTCCATTAGCAGATTAATGAACTCTATATGTGTGTAAATGGGAATGTGGGTGCATGTGCTTGAAATTCCGATTTTTGAAAGAATGTAGTCACTCAAATATACAATGTGTGATCTCATTATATGCACACTAAGACAGTATATAATGAACCAACCTGCATCTTTTTTCCTCTTATATCAATGGAAATGTTTGGGCATTCTTTGAGCAACCAACTGATTTTCATCTGGTGTGATAATTTTCCCATTCCACACATATTTGGTAATCTTTGAAAACAATTATGTCTATGCTCCAAGGTGATCCCAAAGGAATGTTGCGAGAGTGCTCATTTGAACCCATGTGTTCAATAAAAGACAAACCCATGGACCGCTTGAAAAATTTACCTACTTCATTGAAGTAAGTCGACCATCAAATTGCTTCTCTATCTAGATACTAGTGATATCCGAATGCTCTGGCACCTTCCTCTATGCACCAATCGAAATGATGTACCCATAAAACAACTCACTCAACTACCGGCAACAACTTTTGCTCAAAAAAAAAAAAAAAAAACTACCGGCAACAACTCAATCGAGAGTAAGAAAAATCCAAATTGGTCGATGTATGTGGGGGCTTTGTCCCTGGTTGTTGACTTCCTAAATAGACCATCAACCTCCCAATCGACAGTATTCTCGGATCATTCTTGTTACACTGTCGCTACGCTCACGTACCTACGTGAATGTAGAGCTTGAGCACTGACAGATTCGATAGTTTTTCCCACTAATTAAAACCACCAGTGCCTTAAACAAGATCCGCAACCAACTCCGTTACGGTAATCAAAATCCCAAGGTCAAACGTTGTGATGCCATCAACGGCGACTCTCTCTTTGGTCGTCCTTTGCAACCTAAAACACGACAGAGACTTTTTGTGACAAGTCAACTGCCCCCTTCTTGCGAAAAGTCACTCTCCAAGCCTGGAAAAAACCAAGCTTAGCCAACGCATGGCTGGCGATGTGAAGGAAACGAAGCATTTTTAATAATTACTATGCGCTTGAAAAAAAAATTTAATTATTGGTGTATAATGTATCCGGTATACAAAATTGTTTCTTCTGCACAATTAATGACGGATTAGGGGCTGGCGAGGGTCGTTACTCGCTCCAACTCCCAATGCTTGGTTCGTTTTGTTAGCAAATTTAAATGCCATAATCTACGAAGATTTCATGCGAATTTTCGTCTCCCCCACTGAGCTAGGGTTTTGCAAAACTCTTTTTTTCTCGCTCGCTCAATCTAAGATTTTATTCTTTCTAGTGCATGTGTGAGAGTGTTAAGCAATAGAAATCCCACATGGAGATGTAATATGAAATAATCGATATATCATAATTAGCTTATAACTTATTAGCTTAAATTTTTAAGTGAATATGAGTCCAATTGAACATGTTGATGGATCTGAACTTAGACTCTCTCTCTCCGAGTGAAGGTACCTAGCTTGTGCTTTGTTGACCCAATAAGTAATATTAGAGCTGATGGGCGATGCTAACCCACTTTTAATCTGTATCGGTGTCTAGTGATTATCTCAAGGAAGAAAAATCTCAGATGTAACTCCGATGGTGTCCCCTCACTTCCTGCCAAGCTTGGCTGGGTCGAGGCGATTAAGGTGGCGTATGAAGGGTGGATTTTTTTCTCACCAACATTTGCCAAACTTGGCTGGACCAAGGTGGAAAAAATTTCTATTTGAATAATATTGGTGCAAAACGATACCTAGATTAATAAGGAGCCAGCATAACGCAAGAGGCTCACACGTGAGAACGTTAAGCAAAAGAAGTCTCTCATCTAAATATATTATAATTGTCCTATAATTCATTGTCTTAAATTTTTAAATGAACGCGGTCTCTCTTGGTGATCTTTTTGGATGAAGGTATTAGGTTTTCACTACACATCTCTGTGCTCTATCATCTAAATATATTATAATAGGCCTATAATTCATTGATTTAAATATTTAAATGAACACGATCTCTTTTGGTGATATTCTCAGGCGAAGGTATCGGGTTTTTACCACGCGTCTCTATGCTCTGTACATCACCGTGTGCGGGTCCTCTCATGCATGGCCATGAACTCATTTCATATGCATGGAATGTGGGGATAAGAACCGAGTCAATTCCGTGGGTTGCCGAATCTGATGGGTTTGTTAGGGCGGCATTGACCTTTGTCGTGCGTTAGGGGAAGGAGAGACTTTTTTGAGGGTTTTCCGCTCAGCTATTTTGTCTTTCATGCATGAATTTCAGTAGTTTATTATTATCCCATAGCTGTGCACTTACGACAGCAAAACTGAGACCATTTGGAAATAAAACTTTTCAAAGGCTGCTTATCCTCGAAGCAAGCAATTCGCAAAAAAACATTTTCCTAATGATCCCACCATGCATTGGTACAAGTGACGATATTTCGTCCGCTCTTGGAACGATATGACGAGTCTTTTCTTCATTAGTTTTTCCGTGCTTGTTACGAAACGATTTACATAAATCCTTCGTTGGCTCTCTAGAGTCAATGCAGGCACCTATAAGGACCAGAGAGGCCCCTAATCAAAATATTCAGATCCCTAGTCAGCCGCTCCATATTTTAGTCATCGGGAGTTATTAAATCGAACTAAGATTCTGTTTATTTTGTAAAAAATAAATAATTCAAAAAATATTTTCCCCAGAATAATTGTTTTTATCACTTAAAAATGATTATCCGATGAAAAAAATTTCATGATCGACAATAATTTAATATTAAATATATTCATGATTGATGAAAATATGTTTTTATCTATTCATTTTCATAAATAATAAATCGATCATTTTTTAAAAACAACATTTTTCAGACAATTCATTTTTCATAAAACAAACATATATTGAATATAACTTCTTGAGACACAGAATCGTCATCCACAATCCAAATGTAGTAAAAGAGAAAAAAAGGGGCTACATGTACAAAGTTTATCTTAGTATATTGAAATTGATAGGTTGACAAAATGGTGACCACACATAAGGCAGAGCAGCTTTGAAGCACTACTCTCAGTTTTACCTTCTTCAACTTACAACTTAACCTCTACAAAAATTAGTGGGAAAATTATCCAATCAATCGTAAATATATTGTACGGATGCCAAGTCAGTGATAAACCTTCTAATTTTGTCCAATTTGGTCATAAAATTTTATAAAAATTTTAAAGTATTCATTCTAGTCAATTTTCATAAAAAATCGTTAAAGTTATATAAATTCACACTCAATTTAACCTTTACCTATGGTGCATGTATTGTTAATTTCTCGATGTGACAGAGTAATTGTAATTATGCCAAAATTTTGCTCGCTATATTTATGCTAATTCGTTGTTTATCAAGTCATCTATGCATTTTCAAACTTATCAAACAAGCTAGATCTATGATCCGGCACTATGATCTTCCTCTTAAGCCTTGCTAGCCCCAGGACGATAATCTCGCCTCCGCTGAATGTCGCCTTGATGAGGCCGATTTAATCTTTTAATCAACCTTTGATTGATGGTTAGGTATTTAAAGAACATCAACCAAATTGACAAAAGGTTTAAAAAAAATTTGGTAATTTTTTTGGAGATAAATAGAGTGTGTTTTGGCTTGGACAAGCTAAGTAACTCCAATTTGCCGTTACTGCTCCTTCTCCTACACTACAAGCTCTAACGAAACGTACCTTTACGATTTTCAGTCCAACTTCATCACTTAATTAGATAGAACTATAATCTCAAAAACAGCAGCTTGAATATCCACCATGTCATTACACAATTTTTGTGTTGATTTAGTCATGTCCAATCAACACACAATTTGGCTTGTCAACTTAACCCTGAACCGACTCCTCCGACAATGGACCGGGAGGATGCCCTCACCGAAATAGGAGAAATTTTAAATGAATTCGGCGAATGTGAGCTCAGATCGTCGGATGAAATGAGCTCCACTAAGGATTATATAATCTAACGGTGCATGTGATTTGAGCTAACATGCACGAATACTGTCATTGTTAGTTTCGGTAAGAAGAACGCATCGGAAAGTAATTAAAATGCTTCCCCATTTTATTGCAAGTGCTCTTTAATATAGAAGCAGTGTGTGCCCTAGAGAAGAAAAGGAAATAAGCAAGACCTGTGCAAATGTTTGTTGAGTTCAATACAAATGTTTGTTGAGTTGAGCATCTCCTTTGGCCTGCTTTCCTCGTACGACATGCCACTTACTGATTTGTTGATTTATAACGCATAGCTTTATTTAACACTTTCCCATAGATTGTTTGAAAATTATAAATTTATTAGCCAACAGGGTACCCAATATTCTATTTCGATTTTGCTCTTTCTTTGGAGAGTTTCTCATTTTAATTGTTTCATGGATTTTTAATTGTAATTTGATACTTTTTAAAGTAATTAGTTAATAAGTCAATGAGAAACTTGTTTATACTTTTCAAAATACAAAATTATTGGCCAACGTAGTACCCAACATTTTTATTTGATTTTTTTTTATTTCTTTAGTTAGTTTCTCTTTGTTATTGCTTTTGTGATTTTGCAAATAGATTTTAATTGTGTTAGTTCTTTTTTTCTCTAT
The DNA here is from genome assembly GCF_016545825.1 of Eucalyptus grandis. Classification (NCBI taxonomy): domain Eukaryota; kingdom Viridiplantae; phylum Streptophyta; class Magnoliopsida; order Myrtales; family Myrtaceae; genus Eucalyptus; species Eucalyptus grandis. Next base: position 41,040,179 of record NC_052614.1, read on the forward strand.
AATTTAATTTTGGTGCGATTTCTTGTGTAGACTTTTGATTGGAGGAATCGTACAGATGCCCCATAGCAAACGAATTATGTGTCAAGAGACCTTAGAAAATTCGAAGAATCCTTTACTTTATTCTTATGATATTATCGATATGAGAGGAGATTTTTTATTGACCAAATCTTAAATTTGGCTTTGCTTTGCTTTCTGGCTCGATCTCAAATCTAAGTTCCGATATTAACCACAATATATGGACGGTACAATTTGCATTACAGTGAAAATAGTTGAATAAGAAGTCCGTGTTTTTATATTATAATCTCCCCTTCACATGTATGCCGGACTTTGGTCTTAACCTAAGGTGTGGAAATATGCAATTGATGAAACAAATGGGAGCCTGCAATATTCAAATTCAAGACTTCGTAAGTCTAATATCATGTGAGATTTTGTGGGATCACTGTTAAAGATTCTAAAAGTTTAAATTGTTAGATGAAAGCATGTTTTATTATTTAAATATTCTAACAATTGTAAATAATGGAAACCATGATAGCTGATGACGTTCATGGTGGCTTATTCAACTTATTATGCCTCAGGAAGTTTCATCGCACTTACTAAGAACGTATACAATTTTTCTGCCAATGGGAACTTATATCTTCCCACTTTCCCAAGCGCCAATTAGCATAAATCTCATTACAGGATACTATAACAAGAAAAATCCAACTAAACGCGTTCTGGGGCATATTTTTTCCTCCAGACCTTACGTAATCAGGTTTTTGTGACTTGGCAGGGTCTAGAATAGTTAACGTTCTCCGAATGCATAACCTAGGGTTTCGTGTTTGAATGTAAGAATTAGAGGCCAATGTTGGTGTCCAAAAGGTGACGATAATGACACAAAAATCACGGCAATCTCTCGTTGAAAATCTTTACTGAAAATCAATTTATTAATGAGATTAATGCCGAGTCGTATTAATTTGGCTTTTTATAATAATTTCCGCGTGATCCGATAAAGCATAAATGGACATATAAATGGTTAAATTTTAAGAACTGACGTTATTAATCTCTATTATTTGTCTTATTTAAATTCTCCACAGCCCTTTTGGTAACGGAACATTTCAAGGACGATGACGACAAACCAAAAGCATATTGGAGGGTTCTTAGCATGTAGTACCGGTGCATTTGGCATTACATAAAACTTGATTGACCACAATATAAAGTAGGCCAATAAAATAATCCCAGAATGAAGAAATCTGCGATTTGCTTTTTCTCTCTAGTTGCCTGCAGCTTAATCACATAGCATGACTGAATTAAATAAACATGATGGGAAAGTTCAAAACCACTCCAAAAAAAGGTATAGAGAGAGAGAGAGAGAGAGAGAGAGAGAGAGAGAGAGAGAGGGTAGAACAAACCCTAGAAGAGAAACAGCGTTGAGCGTGAGGGAAAGTGAGAGGGTGAGGGTACGTAGAAGACTTTTTGTCCTCAAGAACATCCCATTCAACCGCTCTTCCTTCTTATAAATCTTGTTATATCTCCTCCACTTTCTTATAACAATCCAAAGAAGAAGTTTTTAATCTGTATTGATCTTCATCAAGTCATCCTCGTCTCCAAGAACGAATTGATAAAAGAAGAAGAGAGAAGAAATCTCCGAGCAGATATGGGTCGAGCTCCGTGTTGCGACAAGGCCAACGTGAAGAGGGGGCCGTGGTCTGCTGAAGAGGATGCAAAGCTCAAGGATTATATCGAGAAGGATGGCACAGGAGGAAACTGGATTGCCCTTCCTCAGAAAATTGGTAAAATGTTAAAAGTTGATCAGTTTTTTTGCTAGGGCATAAGGTCTTAACGGGAGCAACAAGCTAAATGCGAGATCTTTTCATGTAGGCCTTAACAGATGTGGGAAGAGTTGCAGATTGAGATGGTTGAACTACTTGAGACCCAACATCAGGCATGGCGGGTTCTCTGAGGAAGAAGACAACCTAATCTGCAGCCTTTACATTAGTATTGGAAGCAGGTCTCTCTCTCTCTCTCTCTCTCTCTCGTGCTTGCATGTGCTTTTTGGAGTTTTGAGCCTTAACCCTTTCTCCCAGTCTTCAACTGGTTGTCCTATTTTACTTCTCCAATGATGTCACTTTAATTTGGAGTTGTTGAAATGAGATGCTTTGCTTTAGGTTTCCTGGAACAAAGTTTCTAATTGATTTCTCAGCACGACTGCCAATCTTGTTGTTTGGGATTCTAGACGCTGAGGATCATGCTTGTTTTAGCCCTCATCCCATTGTCCCTTTTGCTCATCCATGAGGCTATCGCCAACTATTGATCAGCAGTTCAATTTATATATTTCAGGATTCTTTTAACTCTAGGTCTTGGAGGAAAAAACGATATTGCAATTTCTTTTCATTCACTTTTGGAGATGATCGTTCTGTTCAGCTGAGAATTATTTCAACTTTTCAGGTGGTCCATTATTGCAGCACAATTGCCCGGAAGAACTGATAATGACATCAAGAACTACTGGAACACCAAATTGAAGAAAAAGCTTCTGGGTAGGCGAAGGGAGTCTTTGCTCAACCGTTCATCTTCCATGAAAGATGCAAACAGTTCCAAAGATGCTACAAGTTCACAGGCCTTGAGCAACTCTGCCCTAGAGAGGCTTCAGCTTCACATGCAGCTTCAGAACCTTCAAAGCCCTTTCTCTTTCTACAACAATCCTGCACTTTGGCCCAAAGTACCTCCTCTATTGCATGAAAAGATGACCCAAAGCCTTCAGATCTTGAATGAAAGTCCTTATCAGCTGATGCAACCTACCCTCTCTAGTAGTTCATCACCCAAAAATGACCAGAAGGCCGAGACACATGAGTCCTCACCTGCTGCCTCTCATTCAGCTCCTAGTGATTTTGCCAATCTCAGCTTCAACGATACTGATTTCAGTGAGTTGGTAAATTCCATGACTAATTGTGTTTCATCTTCAGACCGCTACGTCTCGTTACCCGACATAGGAGTTAATTCAATTGATCAACCAAATAGGACACAGTTTCTCCCAGATCCCATAATCCACACTGAGCTGGACAATTCTCTCAACTGCAATAAATCTGATGGATCTATGTCGCAGCAGAATCAGGTAGATGAATTTTGTTTCAAGGACATGAACAGCACTTCTAGAGACCCATTGCAGGCTTTGTGGTGTGACAATGAGTACAGCGGGCAATCAGCATCCTCTTATTGTTGGGATTCAACTTCGGCACTTCTATGTGAGGGCATATCCCAGGATTATGGTTTCGGCTATAACATGTAGTAGTGGGTATAAACCTACACTTTTATGAGGTTTTATTTCGCAATCATAATAAGACATGGAAACTATGGTGCTATAGACAGCAATGCTTGTATATCATATGAATAATGTGTATCCAGGTTTTAGGATTATTGTTGGACCTATATTACGCAAAAACTACCATGTATTTTGTTCATCTTTTTTTCTGATAATGTGCATTATACGTACTTGTGTCATTGCATTGACACCAAGAAAGCAAAACTAGTAGATATTGCCTTCTTTCCATATGTAACAGAAGCTAGTTCTTCTGTTTTCTTCTATATGACACAATCACGTAGATAAATAAACTGAATGCCTTGAAATATAGTTCTCTTTATTCCTATTGTAGTTTTGACAAATGGATCGTCACATTTTTCGACTTTGAGATCTGCTTGCTCTTGTTATTTAGCAAACTTTTGTCTTCCAATATCATTGTATAAAACCTTGTAAATTAGTACAATTTATCCTCGCTGTTAGGTCTCAAAATGGTCCTGAGTATGTTGGTAAGACGGCTTATATATGTTATGGAGTTTAATTAGTTTTTTTTTTTTTTTTTTGCTGCTAATCAAGTTGTGCTGGAGAATACATTCATGAAAGGAACATGCTAGTCAAGTAGTAGTCTCTAGTCTCGTATTAATTCTTGTGGAAGAGCATTATCTTTATTTTTTCTTGCTCTCCTACGAATTATATTCATCATCCCCATTCATAGGTATTCAATCGAAGGTTACATTTCTTTTCGGTAAACAATCATATACTACATCATTCTAAAACTTAAATACACATACTCTGCGTATCATCAATTACAAAATAAAACTCTCTATATTATCATTGTCTAACAATAATTCAGCTAAATTAACAAAAGACGTAGCTTATCAACTAAAAGAACACTGAAAGAGCAAGTTCAACCTCCAACATTTGCCCTCTTAAACTTGTCTTTCCATGACTCCAAGCATCATCATGTGGAAGATCTAAAAGATGTCATACTTGAGTGGCTTCACAAAGATTGATGCAAATTAATCATCCGAGTTTTATGTACTGAAGCTGTACTTCTTTCTTGGCAATGCAATCCCCATGGAAATGAGACTAGATGGAAACGAAACCTTCTGCTAAAGTGCTTTCTTCGTTAATGAAACACAAGATTCTGGGCCAAAGTAAGTGCAGACTTGCTGTTTATACTTATCTTTGTGGCCATCTCTTCTGGAATTATAGTTCTCTCAATAGACTACTAACCAAAGAGCATGAAAAACACATGATGCGGCAGCTAGATGTTCAGTTTCACCGGTTGATAAGGTAATCTGGGGCAGTGCCACGGCCAACTCAGTGGGGTCAATGGAACCCATTGACCATTTTTTTTTCTTTAGTTTGTATGTGCATGTACATTAAAATTTTCAAAAGCAACTAAGTGACCCAACTGCTCAACTTCCAAAGGATAAGTCTGAAATTTAAAATGCATCAACAATCACAGGTACAAAATTATTTTGTGTCTAAACTTCCAATGACTTTCTTTTGTTAAACTTTAAGCAAGTTGCATTAATACATCTCATTTAGCTCAATGAAAAATAATTTTCTACTTTGAATCTTATTATCTTGAGATAGGGTAATTTATAGCAAGGAGAAAGAAACGCCCATGCACTATTGCTGACTCGTAAAAACTCATCGCTATGGATCATCATATTCATAATTGCTGCTTGAATGAAATTGTATTGACATACTGTAATTTTTTTGGTTACGTATTCAATTCCATGTTTTATAGGGAACTAAACAATTAAATAATCACCTTTATAATAAATAAAATGTCCTCACTTTATTCCACCCACCGAAAATGTAACTTAGCTCCGCCACTAAAGGTAGTGCTTTCTATAATTCCAACCTTCGGCCCAACCACTCTCCCTATAACCTTCCAATTCTTTCTGCCGCCTTTAAATGACAGGCTATTGAGGTCCTCTTGTAAAGAGTAACCAACCCGACTGTGGAAAAAAGTTCGATCTAGTACATGTTAAGTATCTCAAATCTTAATTAAGGCTATGTTTATTTCATGAAAAATAAATAATTTAAAAATATTTTTTAAATAACCACTTATATCGTTTGAAATAATTAGTCAATGAAACATGTTTACTTATCTACAATAATTATGCCTAAATATTTTCATGAATGATAAAAATATTTTTCGCTCATTCATTTTTATAAATAATATAGGCAACCATTTTTACGTCATTCATTTTCCTTTAAACACACTCCTAAGTTTTTTAAAACAGTTGGAGCCAGCTTTTCTTCTTCAATAGGGTTTGGATTGTTTTGATCCACATTCGGATAGTGTGTTCACCAGCTTGCATAACTCAATTTTGTGAGGAATATGTCTTTCTTCTATATGCTTCACTTCAATCTGAAGATATAGAAGGAAATAAGTCCGATATATATCATTTATATATATATTTATTTTCTTGATTTTTGTTACTTTGAATTACTGGAAGATGTTTAAATCATTTTTGGTGAAGATTAAACATTTGTATACACACAGAAAAATAGTTTATCATCATTTCTATGGACTTTACCATAAAGTTCACACTTGTGGCAAAAAGCTTGCGGTGAAGAAACACCACTCGGTACTCAATATAATCCTCAGCCTTTATATCGTAAGGTGATGGTCATCTGGGCTTATCTCCTAATACAGGTATAGTACCTAAACCGATTATAGAGCCTCCAGCGCTTGGAGTAGGTGGTCTGGTCCTACATCCAAAAGGTGTAGATCTAGCATCGTCAAATACTAGGGATGGCTTAGGCTTAGGAACGTCAAGTGAATGGGTCGAGTCGGGTTTAGATTGGACCAAAAATAGGCTAACCCAAAATGACCCATTTATATAGAATACAAATTTAATGACTCATATCCGACTTGATCCAAATCATCTGCTAAAATACTTCTATATTTAATCTAACCTATGAAAATTTGTATCCACCTAGTTAACTCACTTTAAGCACTTTATGTGTATGTGTTATTTGGATAAAATCGCTATTTCAACTATATGATACTAAAGAATTGGCTTTCTAACATTGTATAAAATGTTCAATTTTTGTATTGATTCATAATGAAGAATAAGAAAAATTTAGTACTCGGTAGTAGATTTATAAAATTACAGCAACAAATAGTGTGGAGAAATTGTAATTTTAATAAAATGGAATGTAAAATATTGAAAAAAGATTATTTATGCTGACCATGAGTTGCAATGACAAAAACTAAGATTAAAATAATACGTGAAAATAACAATACCACATACAATCAAGAAAAGATATACTCCAATAACTAACATATTACAAGATTAATAAAAATAAATAATAATTGGGAAAAAAAAAGAAGCCGATCTTGATATTATTAATAAGGGTGAAGTCAAGTCCATCTTGTGGGCCCACCAAGATTTCGTTGAACTTGGAATAGTCCGAAAAAAAAAAAAGTCCATTATCTTCTCATAATTGGTGAAGAGAGAATCACATAGGAGAGTTGAGTTTGAGTAAATTGTGAACCCATTTAACATTTATGTTTGTTAGGTTTTACCATTCTAAACCCATTTATAACACTAGGCACAAGCGTGAAGGAAGAAGGAAAGTTGAGAAACAAAAAAGAAAAAGAAAAGGGATAAGTGCACTAAAAGCCTTAAACTTGTTATAAAAGTGTAATTAAGTTATAAACTTGCAAAAACTTTAATCAAGTCCTAAAATTTATCAAATTAGTGCAATCGAGTTCTTCTTTTAACTCCATCCAACTTGGCTAATGAATAATATTGATGTTGTTTTTTTTTTTATTATTATTCTTTATCCTAAGTGGCAATGACATAGCTAAAATTATATTGTTTGGTCCAAATCTAATTTTTAATGCAAAATTTATTTAAATTAAATTAATCTTTTTGAAAAAGGACCCACCAGCCCTTCCCAGCAATGGTGTGGCAACGACAGAGATGAGGGCTTGCAACCTTGGCTGCCTTGATCCTTTTTTTTTTCTTTTTTCCATTTAGCTTATTTTTAATCTAATTTAAATAATATTTGTATTAAAAATCATTTTTTTACTAAACAATGTCATTTTAGCTTTATATTTCATGTTATAGCCAAGCCATCATCGTTAGGAGAGAGAAAGTATTAACAAAAGCCACGTTAGCCTTTTTGACTAGCTAAATTAGACTAAGTTAACGAAGAACTCAATTACACCAATATGACAAATTTTACAACTTGATTATACCTTTTATGAGTTTTATAACTCAATTGTACTTTTATAACATGTTACAAGACTTCCGTGCATTTATCCCAAAAAAAAAAAAAAAAAGGAAAGAAAACAAACAAAATACCCCTAGAAGAAAATGTTCCCAGCCACGGCTTGAAAAGTGGCACGTGGATACCGATCGATGAGCTGGGGATGTTTTTTAGACTAAGTTGCCCAATTCACGACATTATTTAAGACAAAGTCTTGGGCACTCTCATAAGAAACTGGGCCTGCTTTAGGGCCCCATTTGAATTCTCAATTTTCTTTTTGGTTTTCACAATCTTGCCCGCACACCACCAACACACCCCACCCCCCCCCGCCAACGGGGTATCTTTCTCTTCTTGAATTCTCAAAATTCATATGAAGACACAGCCGAATTCATTTGTATTTGAATGCGTTTTGATCTCTAGGACTTGGTTTCGGGTCATTTAGATTCACGAATGGGGTTAGTAAACCCTATTCATCATCCAGACAATAGTGTAATTATCATGAGTATTTTATGCTATAATTGACATCAAAATTGCTATATTGTTCAATATCTTACACTATAATAAACGTCAAAATTGTTATATTGTTCAATTTCCGCTCTAGGTTTTTAAGGTACAATATCTTCGTATAAAAGTGATTGGGGTAGACTGAACTTCAAAACGAAATATGAAATTGTGGCAAACATGTTTCTATGAAAATTGGAGTGTTTTTCTGAGCACTTGAAATGTGATATTAAGAAAATAAATGAAAGGATCGAAGCATAACCTAGGATCCGTAAAAGCTAGGTTGATGAAATGTATGTTTCTTTGTTGTGCATTTTATGTTATTCTATTAACTCTAGTGCCTTGCAGGAAGGAATTAGGTTATCAATTTGTAGATCTTACAATGACATATGGCTTTACTTATCTTAGAATTGTTACCTATGTTGCCAACGACAAAGTAAAAAATTTCATGTTTCAAATCTTTAAAAATTAGATTTTTACGCAACTCTAAGCATCGTAGATCATCAAAAGATTTTGAATGATATAACTTTAAACACGATGAATGAAACTAACAATGCCGCCGGCCCTCCCCGTCCCTTATCCTAAAACTTAAATCTGAATCTCAACACAATGAATAGATCCAATTAATTTTTCGTGAATAAAATAGAGTAACTTTTCTTAGAAATCGAAAGCTTCTCACATGGCCAACAAGGTCAAATTGCAAAGTTGGAATAACCAGTGAACCAAAGGCGCTAAAAACAGGGGCGTTCGCTCTGATTTGCAAACAACAAGACGAGGGTGCATCGTGGAAGCACAAAAAAGAGTCACAAAAAGCATGTCACGCAATTATACTACAAACAACTCGCAAACGACAACCCCAACGGATACAATCGCAAATGACATCCCGCAAAATTGCAATGGGATCGATTGCATCGCTTTTATTAAGTTTTCTTCTGGAATCTGGATTTAGGGATTTTAGAGAGAGAGAGAGAGAGACGAAATCAAAATGCAATTGTGGATTGTGGAAAGGAAAAAGAAATTTGAAATGTTTTCACGGTCTTTTTATGAAGATACATGAGAGGCCTATACGTGTAGTTTGTGGCAGCTTCTTCATTCGGTCAATCAACTTTGTGCAAAGTGGGTCTCACCTAGCATTTACATCTCAATTATTTAAAAATAATAATAAAAATAATAAAAATAATAATAAAGAGGAGGAAGAAGAAGAGTAGAACTGCATCTGCACAAATAGCCACTGGTGAGTGGATTTACATACATCCCATGTGGCACTCAAGACATACCCAATATTTTTCGTCCAATGGTATTGATGTAACCTTGGCATTATGTACCAGTTTTTACTCTTGCTGAAGGCTTTGATCTTACAATTCATTTTGGGGCTAATATTACTGTATTTTCCAGTTCTAAAATGGATTATATTGAACATTTACTGAGCAAATTAGTACTGCATTCAGATTATTTTGTTAATTCATTTCCTCCCGGTATTAGTAGTATCTATGACTCATACTTCATTACTCTCTGTCCTCTTTAATTAGTGCTCGTCACAACACATGCATAATTGTCTAATTTTTTTTTTAAGATTTTTTCACTTTGTAAGTTTTCTTACCCTATTTGTTTTATTTACTAATCATTTTAAGTTGTTAATTCTCTTTTTTAAAATTGGTATAAAATTCTGTCCAAGCAACCTACTCACATAAAGAGCTTAAAATGCATGAACTTAGTGGATATAAATTTTAATAGATTCGATTAAATATGGATGTATTCTAATATCATGAATTTGGTTGACTGCAAATTTGATTTAGATCGGATATACATCGTTATATTGAGTTACATAATATTAGATTAATATGGGTTAAATGAATTAATTTGAATCGAATCCATTTCCAATCCCCTCAAACCAATTTCAACCTACCAAACGGGTCTATTCACCACCATACCAACACTACAACTCTCAATCATCATCAACCTTTCTTCGCTGCCGATTGTCTGCTCCACTGCTCCCATCAGCATTGCCTCCACTCAGGACAAACCACCACGCTAACACAACCTCCATCACCACAACCAGAATCATCTAGGACTAAAGTTATTTCTTTAACCCTCCACTTTTGGGAATTGACACGCTACAAAGAAGCTAAACAGTTAATAGACGTGTTTCCTTAGGTCTGAAGCCAAGTAAAAATAAGACGATGACGACATTGAAAGAAGAAACGCCCCAGATGGCATGAAATTGCATAAGAGAGCAAGTCCCTTCCCAGAAAGTCCAAAGTCTTCCATAAAACCAAAAAAGTACACATAATATAGCACTTGCTACAATTATACCAAAGAAAAATCGAAGAGCCAATGTAATTCGAGCCATGTGTACTTATCCATATCCTCAGCAGAATTTTTCCTTCATGGCACTAAATGCCCAGTACTGCAAAAGAAAAATAATCACATTACACAATTGCCGGCAGTTTAGTCAATCTTCAGAGTAACCTCAAAAGAAATGAGCAAGTCAATGCTCAGTGAGAATATGCAACGAGTACAACAGTACACCCCTTCTCAATCATAGTAAGATGGGTAGAAATCAAAGCTAAAATTGCTACCTGTTTCTTTCTACTTATTCTTGTTAAGCAGGTTGCTGGTAGCTGGTGCCTTATAAATCAAAAACTCCTGCTGTTTAATCAAGAAACTCTTTTTAACTTTAATTTAATCAAACTTATATATCTAGAGTACTGTATAAAAGCATGAAGCTCATCTGTGTTCCTGATCTTTTTCTTCCCCCCTCATTCAGTCTCCTAATTCTGTCCGGTTCTACCACCTAAAATTCTTTTGCGGTTCATTGAGACAGAATGGACAGGTGTGTCGGGTTAGTTGAGTCTCTCGATGAACCAACAGAACTGTTCCAGGAAAACTGCCCACATTCATTCTAACTCTAATAGAACAAATTCCTAAGTGATTTGTCACCATCTAACTCTTCCATCCTCAATTTCTTCGTCTCACTCATGCACTTCACATCGCTTCCTTCTATGCTCTCCATCCTAACAGAAAGAAAGAAAACAAGAAATATCTAAATTGAAGCACTCAGACTTCCAACACTTTTATTCTCTCTCCTCTCTTCACTTTCCATGTGGATTTATGCTCATGGGGATCGCCCTTATAGCAATCAAGCAGCCAGAATATTATGGTCGCTCTCCCATGTATTTGTGGCAATCTCAGGTTTGTCACATCCTCTCCCTGATTCATTGGACTGCTTTCATTTAACTCCAATGTCATTTGCTATTTTCTGCAACAGGTTGTCATATCTCTACTTTTGCACTTTTTGAGAATCGACTCCTTTCAGATAATGTAGTCAGTATGTTGCATATGACCTGTAGACATTATTCCATTACCTTTTTACACAATTCAACTGTTTGTGCAATTGCCTCCTCCTTGGACAGGATAGAGCTCCACTTCCTATTTTGTTGAGTGGTCTATTATGATTATGCCATGATGTCCTTGTTACATATGGCCCCATCATTCGAACCTCACCTTACATCGTATATTGTGAAACAACACTAATCGAATAAATAAAGCAAAAAGTCTTCAAGCTTTAGAAATTTATTAAATATTGTTGCTTTTGGAAATTCAGTTCTCTAACTGACAATGATTTATTACTTCAAGTTCTTTCAAATTAATGGATGGCATCCCGATTGATGCAATTCCAGTAGTAAATGATGTTTGCTTCCTTTCTTGAAATGATTTAATCTGATGGTTCTCATTAAAGTATAACATGAGAGGAGATAGAGAAAAGTTTCTTCTAGATTAGCAAAAGAAGCCTTCATAAGTTTATGCAGATGGCATTCCCAATTTAGTAGGCCATCATGTCCATCAGACTTTATGATACCCAAATAAAATAATCGAAAAGTAGGATTCGGTCAACATACATCTAAGATGTGGAAAAACACACCAATCATATTAGCTCCAATTATAAATTTGATCCACAGTGCAGGTTTAAAAATCAAAATAGGTTTTGTCATTTCTCACATCAAGACAATGCAGTGAAATGCCATCAAAAAAGAAAAAAAATGCAGTGGATACATGTACTTAGTACAACTAATCCTCCAGTGGATATAAACTATCCAGAACCCAAATACAACTAATCCTGCAGCGGATATCAACTATCTAGACTGGCCTGTAAAAAATAATTCTAGATGCTTACAAAGGTGCAATCAAGGATACGATTCTTTTCTCACCTTCAAGACTAATTCCCCAAATCTTTTAGATCCTCACAAACAGTCAGTCAACTGATTATATTTCCTCAGTCAACACCACCTTTCCACCCAATTAGCACAAAACCAATAGTTTTCCCACCCACCCATCCTTCAAGCCCCGCAGCAAACAAGCCAAAGTCAGTGGAAGGAAAGGAAATTGAAAAATCCCACAACAACTGGAGATTGCAAAGAACCTTGTCACCTTCAGATAGCTTCATACTTAGTGAGTTATGTGCTAGATTACAGAAAGTCATACTGCCTTTGGGTGTAACCCCAGTTAATTGCTACTTTGGCTTAATTTCTGTCAATGCTCTACTGGTTGCCACTTCCAACTTGATTGCCATGATTGTGGTTGTGGTGCATTGTACAAGATCAAGCAGCAGGTGCAAAGCTAATCAGTTGAGGCTCCAGATCAGAAAACTCAAACCGGACAACATGTTTAGGTCTGAAATGAAGATTAAATCGGCAAGAGTAGTAACAACTTTGGGTTTTAGCCATTCGCAATTGATAGATGCCCAAAAAAGTGAGGGTTTCTTTGCCTTGCATTGAGACATGGAACATTATTGCTGCACCCAAAGACTCCGGTCCCAACAGAAAACTTGGTTGTTTCGTGGCATTTATGGGAGACCAAGACAAACATCTGCCAGATATTTTTGGAGGGACATCAATAATGAGGTGAAGGTGTTTGGAAGACCCTCTCTGATTATAAGATATTTCTAACTCATGTTATGGAGTAATGGAAAGAAAGAACATTGGGAGGAAAGTAGCTCAACTGAGAGGTCTATAGGGATTGTCTTTGACATGGGACTTCTCAACTGGGGATTTGCAGGGAATGCATTTACATGGAGTAAGATAAGAGAGGGAATGCAAAATCAGAGAACGGTTATCTTATACATTCTCAACTATGTTTGTAAGACCATTTATATATATGAATACAGATATATTTGCTCAGTTTAAAAGGACCTGATTTAGACGTTTACTCTAATGGTTCTACCATTAGTCCCGACTGTAATTACAAAAGGCACTGCACCATATCATTCGTAATCACCTTACCTGTATGATCGAATGGTGTGTATGATTGAATACACACAGCGTAGCAAACATGAACTGCAAGAAAAATATGAAACTACAAATGCATCCTTCATATCAAAACTTACAGGAAGAATTACCTAGAAGTAATGCTCAATTATCCATTCACAAAACACTTCCTCACAGTTCTTCCTCCTCTTTTCCATCAATTCCTAGGAGCTGACTCAATTCACCACTTTCATATGCTTCGACTGTATCTGCAAGGATGATCAACAATAAGCTCAAATTTTTTGTTGGACCCCTTATTAACAAAAAGTAAGTTAGGAGGTACATAGTCAGTTTACCATCGGAACCTCCAATATGCTTGCCATTTATAAACACCTGGGGTACAGTACGTTTCCCTATTCTTTGACTTAAGGCATCCTGAATTTTCCATCCATCATCTGTGGACATAAAGGAGCTCCTATCAATTAATCACAAGATATACTTCACGTATTCAACCACATTTCAGATACACTGCTGCAGCATAAATCATGATCTACAAATTTTCTGTCAAGAAAAGTTTTGGAGGAATGCAAGGTTGGAGAAACCTAGAATTATTTCATTTCAGTCAGAAAAAAACATTAATTAGGCTTTACATCACACATACATCAATCCATTTTTTCTTTTCTTCAAAGAGCTTCACTAATCCTTGTTTTAGTGACAAGAGGCCACTACTCAGTTGTCCTACCAACACTGAAGAAATCATCAAAGAACTAGCAATTTGCAAACAAACCTCTCTCATCAAGCTCAACAACATGAGGTATCTGGTTTAATTCCTTGAATACAGCCTTTGCCCTCCTGCAGTACCTGCATTTATCCATGAAAGGTGTTACAAATCCATGTTTGTCTACTATGTCCATTAGCTGCATTAAACATGCAAAGAAGAAGACAATCCAGCAAAAGCATCATACTAAACCCAGTCAGTTGGATGAATAAGCAAACAGTTACACAATGACATCTGCGGTTTCTCCCAAGAGGTCATCACATCTACCACAATTCACTGGATTCAATAGGACGCTGCATATCACAAATGGAAAAGAGACATCCCATGATTTGTCCGACTTCTTTTTAATTTTACCAAAGAAAAATATTCTGGTTTAAGGTTCATATCATCTATATGACTGAAACAGAAGAATTACAGATTGATTGGATTTGTCAATCTCTCTATAAATACACAACAGGGGATAGCAGGCACAAAAGACAACTTTACTGTGAGCACAGCCATTACAACTACAAATAGAAGAAAAAGAAACAACAATAAAAAGCAGTTAAAGATGTTAATCTTATTTCCCCGAACTAGTGTCACCCAAAGCAATTCACAAGTTCCAAATTTCAAAGTAATGGCAAAATAACCACATGAACCTTCTTTAAACAAGAAAGGCCATAAACTACCTCAAGCATGTTCTTTTCCCTGGGCCTTAGATTTAAAAAAGCAGAGGGACCAGTTTCATGTTTAATCTGTAAGACTACATTAGGCAATTAGTTGTTCCCCATACCACTCTCCAGTAGAACATGGCAATTTAGAAGTGACAGAAGTCAGAACAGGATCAGTTATATCAGCAAAAGTAACAGGAGATGACACCCTATCCTCGAAGGTCTAAGCATTGTCTGATCAACCATATTCACCATCTCAGCGTCATTACTTGAATCCAAACAGGAGAAGTTGATTTCCATACACTTCTGACCCTGCTTAGTGCATGCCTAGTTTCAACAGGTCGAGAAATCCCCGTAGATTGAAGTCGCCAAACTGCATTCCCATCTTTTTGGATTTGCTGAGCAATGTCTAATTTCTTGTATCTACAACCATCTTCATCATGCCCAATCTCATCACATCTCTTACAAGCAATGGGCTTCCACAAGTACTCAAGTTTTAACTCAAAGGAAGTGCCATCCTCATGAAAAACGGGGACTGAATTAACCAACTGGGAATCAAGAGGGAACCTCCACACGTGTTCTAACAAAATCCCATGTCCGCATCAATTGCGTGGATTTACCCACATACAAATTAATACCTATTGCACTGCCAAAATAGCCTACAGCATCATCCAGTAATCGATGAACAGGCGAACCCCGCAATCTCGAAGCAGAAGGATGTAACCGAGTAATTCGATTCACAAGATCGGGCATGATCTGACTTCGCACGGGGCAGTGTAGTCAGTCTGCGCTCCTAGAACTGAAAACTCGACCTCACGGGAACCAAATCAAGGCACACACAAAAATCAATCGATTCCAGAACGGAAAAAGCATGCGTTCGAAGGAATCGAATCCTCTCGGTGCGCGAAACCCGAACACCACAACAAAAGAGAGAGACCCAATAAAGTTCAAGCGAAAAAGAGAGAGACCCAATAAAGTTCAAGCGAGAGAGAGGGAGAGAGAGGGATTGTACGGGCAATAGGACTTGGAGAAGATGACGATCTTGTGAGAGGCGATGGTCTTCTTCACGAAGGACGACTCGGGGCTTCCGGCAGACGATCCCAGAGAAGATCCCAGCACCAGCAGCGACAATGCCGCGTACAGGACGCACCTCCTCGCCGCCATGACCATGCTCGCCCTCCGGACGGGAGCTTCTTCTCAGGGGTTTGACGAGCTTGCGGAGAAGAAAATTGCTGGGGGCCTTGTGCACTTTCTGCGAAATTTAGTTCTGGGTTTCCTCCTTTATTTTCCCCTCTTCCATTTCACTCAGAAAAATTACAAAGGATGTTTCCTCGCCCCATCTGCTCGTCTGAGATTCAAAATTGTCTCCCTACTGTTTAGAAAGAGTCATTCTAATCCTTGTATCATTACGTTGGATTAAGTGCTACGGAAGAGTAGTAGTCCCGATAGTGTTAGAAAGTTCAATCCAAAAATTTAAACTCATAAGTGAAGGGAGACCACATGAATATAAAAAGTTATGACTCATTATTAAACGACATGGGATGATACTTCAATACCTTTAATGACGGATTGCGGCTACAAGGGTCACCAAGTCGGATGTTATGTGTATTTGTGTCAAGTTGTGATGGCTGAAAAACTCAATAATTTCAATGATTAAAAATCGATTGAAGATGATCGATGGCATTGACTTCAGATCAAAAGAGAATGGGTTTTGATGTTCCTTGAAAAGCCTCAAAAGATTTTGTGAAACTAGAATTATGAAACGGTATATTGACAAATAATTGAAAACCACAAGGAATTTGTATGGAACCTTGTATGGAACCTTGTTGGATTAGAACTAGTAGCTTACATTTTTGGAGGCCATACTTGGAACTATTAATGGAGATGACTCCAATGCGGAAAGAAAGTTTAAAAGCTTATGAAGCATGAACGGACAGCTTTTATAATAAAAGGTAATGCTGTAATTAGACAATTTAATATGATTCAAATTTCAAATTCAAACTTTAGTTATAATCTAATCTAAGTCAATCTAATATGAATGGTCTTCCTATATTCAAAACTTGACGTGTTCTTCAAGCTTTCTTGATTTCTTGATTGTTTCCGTATGTGCTGATTGATGCTTTGTGATGATTGGTCGTTAAATGTCTATCCTCAGATTGATTCGTCGTGGATCTTTAATGAACCATTCATGTCTTATTTCTGTAAATTAGAAACTTGTGAATATGGGAACTTGGTTATGCTAAAATTATTTAATGCCTATAATGAATACCTTTTCTATTTTATAGAAATGCTTTCGATGCCATCTTTTTCAATTTTATTTTGAGTATGCATCCAAGTATCTATGCATAAGTGTTCAGTTAATTAAGATTAAGTCAATCAATAAGTAAATCAAATAAAGTTTGAGGAAAAGAAAGAACTTGAGCCATATTGGGCAAAGATTAAATAAGGCTTCGTTATTGAGCCTCAGGACAGGGATCATCAGTCGTGCGAAAAATCCAATCTCTTTTGGATGGATGAAGACATCGGTAAAGGCCGACACTTTAATCCAATTTTTTTTTTTAAAAAGGCCAACAGTTTGATATATTTCTGAATATCTGCAAAACAAGAATTTAAATACTTCCAAAAAATATAAAGAAAGACAATCATGCTTACGTTAATGTGAAAATAAATCTACATTCGAGGGAAACAAGCTAGACGATGCAAAAACATGCAGACAAATGACAGGATTAGATCGGGATGTATTGAAGGGGCCGAACATGATGAAACATGCTCAATCCAATATTGACATACCAAGGAAAACAATTTGACAACATAATTCATCCTTAGGCGAACCTATGCAGAGGGGATAGAAAACATATGGTGAACTTTAGATAAACATGATGAATTAATTCATGATTACCCTTTAAAACGTCCTACGATCCATGCATGCATGGCTTTCAGATTTTGCAAACAAATCTAGAGAAGCGAACATGGAATCTCATTATCCAACGGATGAACGGAAAAGGGTAGAAATTAGTGAACTTTACCTAGATGGAAACCAAACACCAAGGCCTCCAAGAGTGTATTTGTGAATCTAGAGACTCCTTTGTGCATGAACTCAAGGAGTGGCCCTTCGTGTCTTCAAAAAGTTCGAATTTTAACCCAAAAGATAAAAAAACTAGCCTTAGGGACTGTTAGACTGGTGATAAAATGGGCATGCAAGGTGAATCTCCTTGCAAGGTGACTCACTTTTAGACCTCCTTGCAGGGCCTAGGAATCGAAACCTACTCCTAAAATTAATTCATCCCCACCCCAACCCCTCGTTGAGAAGGTGGGGATTTGAACCCCCCACCTCCCCATTTTCATATTGGAATGGTGGCCACTAGAGTAAATCCAGTGGTTTAAAAAAAATCCCTTTTGCTGGATTGAAGAATAATGTGTGATAAATGCTAGGATGTACATGTGAGTTGTGATAGAGAAGTTCCACATCAGAGAATTGATATGGTGTAAAGTAGTTTAATATATCCAAGCTGGCATGTGCTCATTGGCTTAAGTTTTGAGTTAAAATAGGTCCAACTGGATATATTGTCAAACTTAGATTTTGGCGTTCTCTTGGTAATTTCCTCAATCGTGTGCTCATAATAAATTCTATCAAAGCCGACGGTTAATTGATAGCCCACCCGCTACTCCCAATGTATATAAGTTTTTAGTGAATATCTCAAGCCAAGGAAAGAGTCTGGCGACCAATCTAGTTTACAATATGGTGGGCATTGTGGTCATGATTCGGTCTAGAGAAAAAGACTAGGGATGAAGTTAAGTGTTGAAGATTCAACTTGAGATAAGTTGATGTAGAAGGATACCGAGATTAAGGGAAAACAAACCTAACACATGTGATTTGTGTTAAAGAAATCCCACATTGGAGAATTCAGTAATATTAGTCCAACTGAATATGTTAGCGGGCTTAAGCTTAAACTCCCCTCCCTAAATAAAGGTACCAGTTTCCGTTGCACGCTCACAACAATAAAAATCTCCTCAAAATTTTAGTATATTCTGAATAAAGAGCAAATGCATAATAATTTCAGTTTTAAAAATCTCCTCAAAATTTTAGTATATCCCGTTATCAAAGGCCACCCCACACTGAGACATGTTTATCTCCTTTAATCTTTTTGTGTGGATAAGCAAGCATTCATAATAATTTCAGCTTTGAAAAATGTTAGGACAAGTGATTACCAAAATGATGAATGGTAGTTTAGTTCTGCAATCACAATCACTATAGGTAAACCTTGCCAAACCAAATTGGACCTGTTGGTGCAATTTCTTATGACTCTTTATTATCTCCTTTACCAGGGCAAAGCAAGATGCATTCCCTTCAAGCTTGCTCACTGTCTAGACTATTTAAATTTGAGAATCTCAGGATTGAGCAAAAATTTGTTAAGATGACGAATGACATTTTCTCTCTCTATCCTAAATACAAAAGGCGATCTTAGTCGTGCTTATTTGAGCCGGGGTGTTTCCTTTCTTTAGGAAAAGCCAAAATATAACCAAGCATTAAAGGGATGACACGTCACAAATTTTAATTTTGGCATGCCACCTACCAACTAGAAATACATCATGGGATTTTGGCAACCGGATTAAAAGAACTTCCAGGATTTTAACTTCCAGCCCTTATCCAAGGATACCAAAAACTTATCATTTCGAACAATACTGAAAACCTATAGCAAAGAAATTTGACGTGGAACCCTTCCTTCCGCGTCCAATATAGCTTTTGTGCTTTGTGCTGATATTACGGATGCTAGTGAATTAAGTTAAATTGAGTCTCTAACTTGCCCAAAACCCTATATCGATATGATTGATTTTCGGGCGTCAGATTGTAGGACACTAAATTATTTTGGTAATGATTGATTTTTGAGTTATATGTGTTTATGTAGAAATTTAAAAAAAAAATTGTAAATTAATTAAGTTCCAAGCTCCCACATATTTTTTAAATTTTTTACTGAGATACCCTTTCGGAAACTCAACTTGGATTTGGGACTAGGGGTGAGCGGTTGGGACTAGGGGTGAGCGGGTCCAAGGTGGGTAGGGTCTAGACCTGGACCCTGTTCCCTACCCCGTTATAACCGATTCTCCTTTTTGGACCCCTTTTCCTGTTTTTATTGGACCCATGTTCGGCCCACCCTGTTTTTCGGTCCAGAACAGGGGTTGACTCGTTTTATATTGGAACCTGTTTTGCATAAAAATTAACCTTAGAAAAGCAAGGACCCGTCGCCTCCGCTGCTAAGAAAAAGTAATAGCTACTTAAGTGTTAGGCAGACCTTCATAAGCAGATGGTCACGGAAGATGGGAAAGTTGCAGCTTATAATTCTCCAAAGTATACCTTGAAGAATCATCAAACGATATTTTGAATATAACAATCATTGAGAATACCACTAATAGTAATGCACTTTAGTGATACAGGAGAAAAGTTTATTTCGTTAAGCTTATAATGTTTACATCGAACGCCCCTTATATCTCTATTATGTAATTGCAGCACACTGAGAGATCGTTCCTAGAGGAAAAAGATTGTCACAAACTTAACGCAGGAAGCACCAAGCTTGAGTCCCAAAAGCTTCAGCAACACCAGAAGAAGACTGCAGACAAATTGCTCTAAACTCAATTTTCACAAACGAGCACTATTCCCAACTCTAACATAGAAACCTCAAATAAACTGGAAATGACATAAGCCCCTAGCATCAGGCCGACACCCACCAACCAAAACACTTCAAAATCACACCTTTCCGTAATATCACAAAAATACCCACATTCACATAATGAATATCAATCGAATTCCAACCTGAGAAGCGCTCTCGGCGGTTGAGTAAGCCCGAGGGGGAAGGCCAAAGCCCCGCGAAAAGAAGCCGACGACGCCGCGAAGCTTGACGCCTCTGGCAGATACCGAGGCGAGAACATTAGCCGCGGCGTGGGCCATCAACGGGTGAACGGAGTTCCACGAACCGGAAGCGAGCGGGAGCGACCGAGAGTGGAAGAGGGCATAGGCAGCTCGGCGGCGGCGGAGGACCGTTGCAGAGGAGCCGAGGCCGCGTTCATCGTGGCAAAGGCGGTCTTGGTGAGCTTGGAGATGCTTCTCCTCGTGGCCACGGAAGGAACACGAGAGGGTTCTGAACTGGGTATTGAAGGAGGAGGAGAGAGAAGAAGGAGAGGGGATGGCGACTCGGTGGTGATGCTTGGGGAGAGGGGGCAAAGGAGAGGGGATCTGGCGATGGCGCGTCGAAGGAAAACTCTGAGAACAAATTAGGGTTTTGGTCCTGGGCTGCCTTAAAAACCGGTTCTCAAACCGGTTCCCAAACCGTCCCGGTCGATCCGGTTCCGGGTGGGTAATCCCCGGAACCGGTTCCGGACCGGTTCAAACAGGGTCTGAATTTAGGGAACCGGTTCCATACCCTGTTTCAACCGAACCGGTTCCCGACCCTGTTTTCCGGGTGGGCCGAACCGGGAACCGGGTAAACCCGGTCCGGTTGCTCACCCCTATTTGGGACTATAGTTCAGGAGAAACCAGTTTCGAGTTCGAAATGGGGTCAATCTTCTCAAATCTATCTCGTTGCAATCTCTAGCTAAGAGAAATTAGTAGAGATTGCGAGCATTTTATGCTAGCAAGCAATGAATAATTTAACGTAATTCAATATAAAAAATTATTCGTATGATACTGACGCCAAGTCAGCGTAGCAATAGCATAAGAAAAATTATTTTGCAGGGGAAGACTGAAAATTTTTGTAACTACTAGTTTCAAAAGATATTTAAGATAAATCGATGTGCAAATAAATAATGATGTCATATAAATTAGTTTCATCAATGACATAAGATAAGATGAGATGCATTATAGAAAATGTGCATAATCATGATTACATATCACAAATTGTTAATTCTGATAAACTTTAAGCATAATAATGTTGAGAAAAATTCTCTTGCTAATTTTGATGATTAACAAAACTTTCTCTAATTCTAATTAAAGGTTTTTTCAAGTGGAAACTCTGATAAGTCTTTTCAGATGTTACTCGTCAGACTCAGAGAATTAGACTTTAAGTCTTGAAGTATTTCTTATCTTTGATATAAGACAATCCTCGTGCAACAGCCAAAAAATTAGTGAATTTCTTGCTATATTTAAAAGATCTATCTAAGAAGGAAAGAATATCAAATCCAATCTCTTGAGATGGATTTTAGTTGGGTTTTAGGGAATCTTGGATGAATCAATCTACAAAATGCTCTTTCCATGTGAAAGATTCTTCCTAAGGAAACTCTATCTGCTTATGGGCAGTAGAATCAACAAAATACTTCAATCTGCTATCAGATCTTCTTATCAACGTTCAAGTTCAACAAGAAGATTGGTTGAGCAATCCTCTAAGGAAATATCCAATGGTCAACTTGGACACTAAAGATTATATAAGAAGATTGAGATGTTGAAAGAGAATATATAAACTGAAATTTTGAAGTGTATAATTCCTACCATAATTCCTAAGTTTTAAGTGATCTTCCATTATAAGCATTCATCTTTGAGAGCTATACTTTGTAATCTTTAGAGTGTGAGGAATTTGTCTCATGAACCTAAGTATTTATTACTCGGATCTTGTAACGTTTGACAAATTGATCTAGTAAAATCAACCGATTTGATCTAGTGAAATCTAGCCAATCTAGGACGTAGGCTTGTTGAAGCCAAAGCACTATAATCATCTTTATTTTATCCGTCTTAAGAGTTATTTGCACACCGATAAGATTTGACAGTTTTTCAGTTCTGCTTAGAAGTTTTTCTGTTACAAAATTATTTAAATTCTTTTTATTCTACACTATCACCTATTCATCCCTTATAGGTGATTTATCAAGCCCTAACTAATAATATTGCATTAATATGTTTGTTTATTTAATTAAACATAAACTAAGACTAAAATACATTCTAAAAGCTATATAGTGTTGTAAAAGGCCACAACTTCCCTAGGACTGGAAGAGCAAGTTTTCCGGCTCCCAAACAATAGTTACGTGATCATTAGCATACCATTACTCTTCAAAACGTGACAAGACCGTCTTGCTCACTATCTATATCATGATGAGCTTGTAATTAGCGTAGGTGTCACGTGACATGGTGGGAATGTTTTCTTACTTATTGGCTTATTAAGAACTTGGCCGTGTCAACATGTGAAGTGGAATTACTACTACGATAATCCGTCTAAAGGAGGGGAAAGAACTAGAAGTAACAAAGACCACAAGTTCAAATAAAATCTGTTCGAAAATTCCACATGATTCCAAAACAACTAACGAAATGAAAACGAGAACGGCATCCGATTATTCTACGAAAGTGTCATAAGAAACTCCTAGCGCCGTACCAGATCCTTCGTACTCACATATAGTGAATACTCAATACTTCTTCTGGGTCAGGCTTTTGTTGTTATAACCCTTGCCATTGCGCCCGCTGCCCTCGCCGTACGTGACGGTCCGGCGCCTCTCCTGGACCTGGTACTCGGAGTAGCCGCCCTTGTTCCCGACCCTGACTGTGGTCGTCTCCTTGTGCTCGTCCTTGTACCCGACCCTCCCCGTGGACCTCTCCTTGAAGGTGTCGCCGCTGGAGGTGTGCTTGGTCGTCGTGCGCGCGTAGTCCCCGGTCTTCCTGTCCTGATGCCCAGCCCTCGAGGTCCACTCGTAGCTGCTCGCCGAACGCCCTCCGCTGATTGTCAGTTGCTTCGCGGATTCGTTTATCGGCTCTGCCAGCGCGAACCCGGTCATGTGATACACCGGTCCCTCATCCTCTGAGTCTGAACTCATCCTATTATAACCAAAGCTAAGGAAATAAAATTGAGGGAACGGCATTTCTTTTTATCAAGATCAAATTTAGATTTATAGCATGATGAAAAAATTCTAGTTCCCAAGAATTTTCCCACATGTTATCTATTCGACGGCGAACAATAATCCATATTTGATTAAGTAGATTAAATTTTCTATCAACTCAAAATTCACCCATTCTGGTTGCAGATTTTTCAGGTTAAAAGTACTCAATCCGTTAATGGTTGGATTGACTAAATAAAGCAAGATATGAATGATCCAACCAAAACAAGGGGATCCTTGTATCCCGCTACGCCGCTACATTAAAGGTCCGTTTATTCGAAAAAAAAATATTTCTTGAAAATTGTTTTTGAAACTTTCCAGTGTTCGGATGACGAAATACTAATTGTTCAATGGAAAACAAGTTTAGGAGGAGGAAAAAGACTTTTCAAAGGAAAACACTTTTCCTAAAATATGAAAAGAATGAAAACTAGAATGTTTTCTTTGCAAATGATTTCTATGAAAAATAGTTCCTTTTATCATGAAGTTCTTGACCAGACAAATGCATCCTAAAATTGTCACGGGATTAACACCAACAAGCAAGCGCAGCCACACTAGTTCATCATCATCCTCTAAAACAAACATCATAAGTCATCTGTTCAATCAATCACAATGAACGTATGCATAAAGAAGTGACAAAAAATAAAGTGATCATTGCTGTGCTAAAAAATCTCATTAAAAGCTGGGAACTAATGAAACTTACCTGTTCCCACGACTTGCCTCGCAAGAGAAAAGAAAATTGGCTTTAGGGTTTTGAGAGGAAATAGGAACCGCCGTGGCTGTGGAGTGACCATTTTATAGGTGCGAGAGCATGCTTTTATTAGGCCAGAAAGTAGATAGATGAAATGAAAGTCATTTTGAATGAAGAGAAGGAATATTTTCTGAAGATTTTAGAGTTTTCAATTTTGCTGATATTTCGCAGATAACTTTATGTAACTGACAAAATCTGGGAAAATGAGGAAAAGATTCAAAAGGAAGATAGGATGCGATTTCCGATGTTTCCATCCTCGACGTACATACCATTTTTATGTATCACAATTATTTTCACAGCTGTGTGTATCTTCAAAAATGAACGACTTTATTAAGAATTTAAGAAAACTACTAGAAATAAACAGGACTATGCGCACCTCATGCGACGGAATTTTTAGTAGTTTTAATAATTCTTTTTGAGACGTTGTGTAGAGTTCTACATTGCTAGGCTTGATTATTTGTCAACTAAGTTGTCAACACAATTTTTCACCCAAATTGTGAACCCTAAGATTCTCCTATGCTAAGTGTCCATTTGATATATTTATATTGATTATTATCCTAGAGTGCAACAAAACCATCCAAGTAAGATATTCGAATCACCATAGGAAAGTAATTATTAAAAGGTGATCCATTTTTAGAAGGCCCTAGAACACACTAGCCTACACATGCTTAACAATGAAGTATGCTTGATGGAGAAGGAAAGAGTTGGCATCTAAGTTGGCACTTGGTCGGCATATAAGAAGGAAAAAGAAGAGGTTGGACTCTTTCTATAGTTGGCGGCAACAATTTTCCAAGTCGGCAACAAGCAGGAGCTAGGGAACCTCTAGCTGTAACATACAAAGGACAGCTTGCAAGCTGAAATTTTAAAAGTTAAATATGTATTGTTTTCTGTCTAAGGCGGTCAAGAAAGAGGCGGTGTTTCTCTGCCTATAAATAGGACCAGTTGGACGTGTACTCTAAATTGTAGAAAAAACCATAAGGTCTCCTTCCTTTGTAATACCAACTACATAATAGAAGTCTTTCTTTTTTCACCCATATTCCCTTGCCGTAGCAGTCCACTCATATACATATTATTGCTGGTTCCTAGCCATATTTCGCGCGCACACACACATGCACACTTGCACACAAACATGCTTCCGCAAAATTCCAATAGTGGTATCAAAGCTACGTCTTTGGTTGGTATCAAGCGTTTGTCTTAACCACCCATTCCTAAAATTACCCATCCAAATTTCCAACAACTAAATCATGGTCAATGCCACATCATCCTCATTTCCTATTCCTATCTTTGATGGGAATAACTATGATTACCGGAGCATCAAAGTGACCACATTCTTGATGGCCCAAGACTTATGGGACATTGTTGAAAAAGGTTACGACGCTCTGCAAGAAGGTATAAGTGTTCCGAAGGATCAACTACAAACGGATGCAAGGGTACTATATTTATCAAGCACTCTCGAAAACAGTATTTTCGAGAATAATTTGAGTGAAAGCTGCGAAGAAGGCTTGGGAGGCATAACAAGAAGAATTTCAAGGCACTCAACAGGCATGAACTATTCAACTTCAAACTTTGAGAAGAGAATTCAGAATTCTAAGATGAAAAATTATGAGACAATTCAAGAATACTATGAAAGATTGAAAGAACTAGTAAATCATATGAGATCTTATGGAGATGATATCACTAATCAGATCGTTGTTGAAAAAATATTGGTGACACTCACTAGAAAATACAATTCTATGGTCACTACTATAGAATCATCTAAGGATTTAAAAACCCTATTAGTAAGTGAGCTAATTGGCTCTTTAGAAGCATATGAAAAAAGATTGCAAGTGTAGGATGAAGATACAATTGAAAGTGCTTTCAGTCAAAAATGAACATACGGTCTCATAATTCTAAAAGTAGTGGAAGAAGCTCATGGAAAAATAGAAGAGGAGAAACTAACAAAAAGAAAAATATCCACCCTATGGTACTTGCAAGAAAAATAATCATTTGGAGAAGGATTGTTGGTTTAGAAATAAACCACAATGCGGCTCTTGTAAAAGATATGGCCATGTAGAAAAATTTTGTCACTCTAAAATAGATCGAGCGAATTTGTTGAAGAAAAAGGAAAAGAAAAGGAAGAAGAAAATTTAGATAATTTATTCTACACAGGCCAAGTGGAAAAAGATGAGAAGAATGATCCATGGTATATTGATAGTAGGCGTAGCAATCATATGACGGGAGATGAATCTATATTCACCGATATTGATACATCAATGAAAACACAAGTGAAATTGGGCAATGGTGCAATGGTTGATGTGAAAGGAAAGGGGACTATAGTAGTTGAAACCAAGAAAGGCCCATAATATATTCATAAAGTATATCCGGTTCTAGTCTTGCACAAAATCTACTTAGTGTGAGCCAAATGATTTAAAATGGGCATTCTTTATACTTTAAAGAAGATACCTACACCAACTATGATAAATATAAGAATCATGTTATTGCCTCTGAAGAATAAGTATTTTCCTATTCGATGGAAATATGTCAAAATATAGCTATAAAAACTCAACTTGATGATTCATGACTATGTCATTGGAGATTTGGCCACCTCAACTTTTATGGGCTAAAAATTTTCCATCAAAAAAATATGATGAGATTTTCCAACAATCATAGAAATTTCAAATGTTTGTGAAGGCTATCTTCTTGGAAAACAACAAAGGAAGTCCTTTCTGTCTGGAGGTACATGGAGAGCAAAGAAGCCATTGGAACTTATCCATACGGGCATGTGTGGTCCGATGAGGATACCTACAACCAGCCAGAATAAATATTTCATCCTATTCATTGACAGCCAGAATAAATATTCCAAACAAAGATCAAACACATTCTTGCTATTTTCGTGCGATTGTTCATTGAACTCTCCTATTCTGATCAAGCAATAAAGATAAACTACATCCAAATATTTTTCACCATGTCCACGGGCCAGACTCAAGAATATTGTCTTATTGTACTCTTGCAACATATCAGTACATGATCTAAAGATAAACCAATGTGCACTCGTCGATTTCGTGAAGCAGCAGGCTGGAATTCTGCACTTGCCAAGAGTCCTCTTTGGATATGAGTGTTTGCGTGTGCTTAACCCCGTTGAGCCACGTGGATTTCATTTCTATTAAAATCCACTAGGGATTACCGCCCCACATTGGGATCGTTAAAGAAATCAACCGCCAAGTAGTCCATGGAGCACCATAATGATTAGATGTTCAGGAGCATAATTCAACTTCTCTAGGGGCAAAATCATGCCAATCGAGACTATAAAAGGTAGTTCATTTCTCATCCCAACATATGTAAACCATTGCCAAACCCTTTGGGCCTTTACAATTTGCGTTCGTGCGTATTCATTTCTCAAACAAACCCTATCAAAGACCACCCCACACCGAGACATGTTTATCTCTTTTAATCTTTTTTGTGGATAAGCGAGCATTCATAATAATTTCAGTTTTGAAAATTGTTAGGACATGTGATTACCTTTAAAATGATAAATGGTAGTTTAGTTCTGCAATCACAAACACTATAGGTAAACCTTGCTAAACCAAATTGGACTTGTTGGTTCCATTTCTAATGACTCTTTATTATCTCCTTTACCAGGGTAAAGCAAGATGCATTCCCTTGAAGCTTTGCTTACTGTGTAGAATATTTAAATTTGAGAATCTCAAGATTAAGCGAAAATTTCTTAAGATGACGAATGACATTTTCTTTCTTTACCTAAATACAATAGGTGACCTTAGTTGTGTGCCTTATTTGAGCCTGAGTGTTTCCTTTCTTTAGGAAAAGCCAAAATATAACCAAGCATTAAAGGGATGACAAGGCTGCGTTTGATGACGCTCCCAAAAACATATTTCTATTTGTTTTGTTCTTAAGAGTAGAAATAAAACAGAAACGCGTTTGGTAAGTTTTTTGTTCCTAGAAACAAATTTATTCTTGAGAACATATCTATAACAGAAACGTTAAAACCAAAAAAAAAAAAAAAAAAAAAAATCGCTTATTATTCCCATAAACAATTCAAGGAGCAAGTTTTTTTTTCCCTTTATTTTCTTTCTTTTTCTTTTCCTCTCTTCTTAGGTCACCGGCCTTGGCCGACAACCGGCCAAACGAGGCTCGGCGAGGTCGCTGGCCACCAGCGAGGCCCGGGGGAGCCTCACTGGCTAGGTGAGGCCCCCCAAGCCTCGTTGTGGCTAGGCGAGGCCAGACCTTGCCCCCTCGCCCAAGTCTGGCGAGACTGAGCCTTGCCTCGCCACTATGACTAGGTGATGCCAACCCAACCACTGCGAAGTCGGTGTCACTTTGAGGCTTGACCTCACTTAGATCTAAGTGAGGACGAGCCTCGGCCTCGCAAAATCTAGGCGACGTCGCTATCTTACCAAGCATTAAAACGGATGACAAGTCGTGAATTTTAATTTTGGCATGCTAATAAATTTATTATTATACAAACCAACAAGAAATACAAAAATTATTTCCCATAACAGAAATAAAAAAAAATGGATTTTGGGAAACTTAACCGGAATAAAATACATAATGGGATTTTGGCAACCGGAATAAAATAATTTCCAAGATTAACTTCCAGCCCTTATCCAAGGATACCAAAAACTTACCAATTAGAACAATATTGAAAACCTATAGCAAAGAAATTTGACGTGGACCCCGTCCTTCCTCGTCCATTATAGCTTTTGTTCTTTATGTTGATATTACGAATGCTAATGAATTGTGTTAATTTGAGTCTCTAACTTGCCCAAAACCCTATTTTGATGCTAATGGTTTTCGGGTGTTGATAGCAGGGTACTAAATTATTTTGGTAATAATTGATTTTTGAGTTGATATATGTATTTATCCAGATTTTTAAAAAAAATGTAATTTTATTAAGTTCCAAGTACCCACTTTTATTTTTTACTGAGATACCCTTTCAGAAACTCAACTTGAATATGGGACTGTAATTCAGAAGAAACCAGTTTCGAGTTCGAAATAGGATCAGTCCTCTCAAATCTACCTCATTACAATCTCTAACTAAAAGAAATTAGTAGAGATTGCCAGCATTTTATGCTAGCGGGCAATGAATAATTTAGTGACATAAGATGAGATGCATCATAGAAAATATCCTTAATCATAATTACATCACAAATTGTTAATTCTGATAAACTTTTTAAGTACATATATTGCATCAATATGTTTGTTTAATTAAGCAAAACTAAGACTAAAACGCATTCTAAAAGTTACAGTGTTGCAAAAGGCCACAACTTCCCTAGGACTGGAAGAGCAAGCCATCCGGTTCCCAAACAATAGTTACGTGATCAATAGCATACCACCACTCTGCAAAACATGACAAAACCGTCTTGCTCGCTCTCTCACGTTGAGCTTGTAACTAGCGTCACATGACATGGTGGGACTACTTTCTTATTGGAGAACTCGGCCGTGTCAACATGTGAGGTGGAATCCTAGTTACTACTAGGATATAATCTGTCTAAAAGGAGGGGAAAGAACTATAAGTAATAAAGAGCGTAAGTTCATATAAAATCTGGCTCCAAAATTCAACATGAACCAGCCATTCCAAAACAACTCACGAAATGAAAACGAGAACAGCATCCGATTATTCTATGAAAATGTCATAAGAAACTCCTAGCTCGGTGCCAGATCCATCGTACTTACTCAGATACAGTGAATACTCAATACTTCTTTTGGGTCAGGCTGTTGCTGTTATAACCCTTGCCATTGCGCCCGCTGCCCTCGCCGTACGTGACGGTCCGGAGCCTCTCTGGACCTGGTACTCAGAGTAGCCACCCTTGTTCCCGACCCTGATGGTGGTCGTCTCCTTGTGCTCGTCCTTGTATCCGACCCTCCCTGTGGACCTCTCCTTGAAGGTGTCCCCGCTGGAGAAGGTCTGCTTGGTCGTCGCACGGGCGTAGTCCCCGGTCTGCTTGTCCTGATGCCCGGCCCTCGAGCTCCACTCGTAGCTGCTCGCCGAACGCCCTCCCCTCACCCCCACTTGCTTCGGGGATTCGACTACAGGCTGCACCAGCTCAAACCCGGTCATGTAATGCACCGGTACATCATTGCCTGATCCCTCTGCGTCTGAACTCATCCTATAATTACCAAAGCTTAGAAAATTAAATTGATCGAAAGACATTTCCTTTTATCAAAAATCAAATTTATAGCATGATAAAAATTCCAGTAACCACGAATTTTTCTACACGTCACCTATTTAAAAGGGAATAATAATCCATATCATCAACTCCAAATACACCCATTCTGGATGCAGATTTTTCAGGTTAAAAGGACTTGATCCTCATATGAATGATTCAACTAAAACAAGAGGCTCTCCATCTCCCACTGCATTAATGTGTTTGTTTGAAAGAAAATTGTTTTCGAAAAATTATTTTCTGACATTCCGGTGTTTTGATGATAAAAAATAATCGATCTATGAAAAAGTTTTCCATGGATTGAAAATAATAAGCTTTTCCAATATTCTAGTAAGAATGACAACACTATCCTAAATTACCAAACCATTTTCCTTAAAAATGATTTTCATGAAAAATACTTTCCTTTATCATTAAATTCTTAATAAGAGAAGCACGCCCTAAGATTGAGTCACAAAAATCGAGTCACAGGATTGAGAAGTAAAACACAGCGACACCATTTCTTCATCCTCCTCTGAAAACATACATCATAAGTTATCTATTCAATCAATCGCAATGAATGTATACATAAAGAAGTTAAAATAAAAAAAAATAAAAAAATTGATCATTGTCGTGACTAAAAAATCTCAGAAGAGGCTGGGAATTAATGAAACTTTACCTGTTCATGCGACTTGCCTCGCAAGAGAAAAGAACATTTAGCTTTAGGGTTTTGAGAGCAAATAGGAAGCGCCGTGGAGTGATCATTATATAAGTGCGTGATCATGCTTTTATTAGGTCAGAAAGTGGGTAGATGAAAGGAAAGTCATTTTGAATGGAGAGGAATATTTTCTGAAGATTCTAGAGTTTTCAATTTCACTAATATTTGGCACAAAACCTTGGAAAATGAGGAAAAGATTCAAAACGGAGATAGGGTGAGATTCGCGATGCTTTCACCCTCGACATGCATGCCATTTTTATGTATCACAAATATTTTCACAGCTATGTGGATCTTGGAAAATGAGCAACTTTATTAAGAATTTAAAAAAACTACAAGAACCAAACCCAAACGACTACACGCACCTCGTGCAAGGGAATTTTGAATAGTTTTATTAATAATTCTTTTTGAGAAGTCGGGTGAGTTCTTCGTCACCTAATTAATGCGAGGCTAACCTTCGGTTTTTCTCTATGGTAAAACCTCTAACTGCATGGTTACTCGCTACAGACTTGGTTATTTGACAACTAAGATGCTCACAAATTATGAATAAGTGTCTGCAATATTTATTACGATCTTGAAATGTAACTTAACCATCCAACTAAGATAAGCGAATCACAACACGGAAGTAACATAAATGAATAACAACCAACACGTCAAAAATAATAATAAAAGGCGGATAAAAGGTAAAGTGCACAGATAACCCGATATGATGTCGGGGATAGAATACCGCATGGCTTTATTATTAAGCCTCGGGACAAGATTACCGTGACCTACATCCAACAGTAAATCTAAGCTAACTCCTAAACTATACCATTTAGAGATAAACAGCTAAATGAAACTCAAAGAAAATACATCCATCGAGCTTAATCTCTAAATAACATCTAATCAAAGCAAAGCTACTTTTTTTATAATTTTCTTTTCTTCCATTTTTATTATTTTTCACTTAAAGGCATGCAAGACTTAAATCTTAAATCTAACTGTACTAAATGCCCTAAACTAATCTGTGACCAGCAAGCACCCATTGTAGTTTCACACTATGAACTAAACTTCTAGTACACTCGACTCCTACCGTCGTCTTCCCCAATCCTTGTTCTTTTCATTCCCCACTTTTCGCTTATACAGAGACAAGAAGAGAAACACCATACAGCAGTTCAGGTTGCTTGAGAATGACAAAAATTATCGCAGCAGCACTAGGACGACGATAGTATCATCCTCGTGACTGAAAAATGAGATATTGATGTACCCAAACGGGAGCAGCTAGATTGGAGAAAACCAAAGGGGGGGAAACGACGGGAGACTACCCAAGATGGCAGTAACAAGAGAAGACGAGATAACACAATCAATCTAATCGGGCGCTAATGAGGAGTTGGCCAAGCACTTTAACAAGGTCCAAAGAAGGGCATCAGAACTAACAAAACAGGGCACAAGTCCTAACCTTGATTGGGTGAGAATGAAGATGGATGAACTCGCGACTTCTTCACTTTCAAGCCCCCACCTCCTCTAGATTTTCTCTTTTTTCGTTTCAAAGGTCACCTTCCTTTTCTTGACGCTAACCTCTCCCCTCTTTTTAAAGTGTCAGGGCCCTCCGTTTCTTACCCGCGTAAAATCCACCGCACCCCCTTTTTTTGGCCTGTCATTTCTTTAATCGCTGCAGGTCCTTTTTTTGTCTTGTCCCATCAAAACGGCCCTTGGATAGTCAATAAGGTAGCTGCATTGCCTCTCTGCAAGCGTGTTTCTAGCTCACGACTGCTGTCAATCAGTCCACTTTCCTTGCCCGTGTGTGCGCCTGCAGCAGTAGCAGTTCAGCTTTCTCCTCGGGACTGAGAGAGTAGCGATTTTTTACTCAAATAGCAACAGGTCCTCTCGGGTCTTGTCAACTATAAATGCTGCCATGATACACAGCCATGTGTCATTTGCTTACACTTTCTTTTTAGAAATTACAGCCTGTTTCAGCCCCATCCGCAGGCCGTTCCTGCTGGAGCTCAACGAACGCTTGGCGCCAGTTTCGTTCATTTCGAGTTCTGTTTAGGTCAATTTCTAGCCTAATTTGGACTAGAGAATGGCCGGTTCTACGATGCTTGGGGTGTGCAAGAACGTGGGAGTGGGCGTTTAGGGGCGTGAATCGGTGGGGAAGTAAAAGTGAGCACCTATCGTGCAGTCACGCGTAAACGGAGAACATGTATTGTTGGTTTGTCCGATTGAGCTGAAAATTTTGAGGGGAGTGAGTTGACATGCGGATGTAGGCTGTGTAAAAATTTAGCACCAAAGGGATATTAAAAAGTCCACTTTTGGAGACAATACATCACCATTTTTGCACACGCGGGTCAGTCGACACCGGCTTGGAAAAAGGCAAAGCTGGGAAGTCACGCTTGGAACTAGTGCACGGGCCATATATCATTGAAAAATGCGATCGAAGACGCTCGTCGTGACACTTAGTTTGCAATTTTTCGGATTCATTTGGGCCTTCAATCAGTCAGGTAAAGACAGGTCAAAATTGCTGGAAAGGATGTAGAGACCAAGCGTGAATTGGGGCAGTCGAGGCACTATGGAGTTGCCACTGGTCAAAATTTTAGCCATCGGACTCGAGATTTTAATAGTACGATGTCCCAAGCTTAAAAGTATAAAAGAAACACGGTGAGAAAAATGGACTCGGGATGATTTATTGGGAACATTTTCGATCGAGAGTCGAATTGTAGACGTTTCCGATTACTAATCTTCACAACACATGGTGATGGCCTACAAAAATTGAACCATAACTATTCGTGGACTATCATGGTCATAGTATACTCCGTGCAAAAGGGGCATGGAGAGAAGAAGGAATGTGGGATCATTTAAACTAATTGTTTTTTTCACAAGGATCATCTCCTCCCGTTACCAGCGAACTTGATTTCTGAAATGATTTTCTTGGAAGATGCATGATGAACTTGTTGGCGAAATTCAAGTATTAATGATTGCCCCTCCTTAAAAGGGAGCTCAAAGAAATTCCTTTCAAAGACAAGCGGGACACTCGAACTTTGCCAACAGATTGCGCGATGAAATGAGAATGCAAACTTGAGGACAGAAGCTACTAGGGACATATCTATAATCACTTATCTCAGGCCTTGGCTCTGCTTGGGGACGTTTGTCGGCCTCTCTCCTCTTCTCTCTCAGACTTTTAATCTTATATAATCTTATATATATATATAATTTTTTAATTTTTTTTTTTGAAATTTTCAATTTTTTTCTTGTTTATTTTTTTTTTTTTAAACAAGAAAAAGAAAATGTCCCGCGCTTTGAAAGCTCGCCAAGTCGAAATGCTCGTGCTGAAAAAAGCTCACCAACCAATGAAAGTTCCAAGGCCGCATTTGCAAACTTGATGCAAGAAGGCATTACGGGCTACAAGAGTTTGTCGTATGAATATGCTACAGGTTATAAAAGCTCATTGTGTTGGAAGAGTACTTCGAGGCTACAGGTCGTGATCACTTGCTAGGGGTGAGACTCGGCTACAACATGCGCCCAATGTCTTACCATAGAAATTATCGATGAACGGTTTGTTAACATTAGCCAAATTAGGGAAAAATATCAAAAAATCCTAAACTTTAGTCTTTAACATTTTGATTTGATGTCAATTCAGTTATTCTGATTAATTTTTACCGGATTTTGCTAAAATGGCACGATTAAAGCTGATATGGAGAATTTTTAATTTTATATATATATATATATATATATATATATATATATATATATTTTTAACTTCTCCTCTTCCTTCCTCCTGTCCACGAGCGAGACTCAAGCCCTTACTAGAGGCTGCGAGGTCTTGTTGCAAGGGCTTGAGCCGTCCCTAGTGGCCGGGTGAGGGCGAGCCTCACCAGTCTAGAGCAAGGCCACCCTCTTAGCCTAGGCGGCCTCAAGTTAGACTTGCCAAAGGCTAGCGAGGTCGGGCCTCATCCATGGTTGGCAAGGCTCAACCCTCATCTGCCTAGCCCGAGGGCAAGCCTCGTGGCCTCCAACAAGGGCTCAAGCCTCACCCTCACCGACCATCGCATCTAGAAGGAGGAGAAGAAGGAAGAAAAAGAAATAGAAAAAGAAAAAGTAAATAATAAAAGCTTAAAAAGTACTAAAATATCACTAAAAGTTGTTTACATCAGTATCAGTTGTGCCACGTCAGCTAACTAGCATTCATATTAGCAAAATCCAGTCGAAATGACTGAATTGACGTATATTCAAAAGATTCAAGACTAAATTAGCACCAAATTAAAATGTTTATAAATAAATTGACACCAATAAAATATTTACGACTAGATTGCCACCACTGCAAAAAGGCAGAGAACTTTTTCGACAGTTTTCTCAGCTGAGTTACTTCAAAAAGTTTCAACGGAAGAGCTCTTCATTTAATGAGCGGAAGGAGCTAATCACCAAATCCGGCAAACTGAAGCAACCCAATTCAAGTAACGAGCTCGCTTTCCATGTTCAGGATCGGAATTTCAGAAAAAAAAAAATCTTTGTCTCTATGATTGTATCACCACGAACAGAGAGAAACGCGCTGATGATCCATTACTCCAAAAGGCAAGGGTAATCAACAAGAGAGATCAAATAACAAACGCCTCGGTTCTCCGAGTTCATATAGGCTCTCCTTGAATCCGACTCTCCCCTTGGACCTCTCCTTGATTGTATCGCCACTGGCGAACGTATGCTTCACAGTCGCGCGCGCATAGTCCCCTGTTTGCTTATCCTGATGCCTGGTCCTCAAACTCCATTCATAGCTAGTCACGGGATGTCGCCCTCTATTGACTCCCGATTGCTTCCCAATGCTTCCAGTCATAGTTTGTTGCGGTCCATCCTGGCCCGGATTCACAATCACGTTTCCTGGCATCCCATAGCCCCCGACTTGATGTCCTGGTTGATCATCCAATTCCACCGACTCCGTTCCTGTCAATGTGGAAGCTAGAAATAAGAACAGCGACACAGGAAAACTTCAATTCAAGCAGACACATAGCAAGCGAAAATTCAGTGCTGCTCCCAATGACAACAGCAAACATAGTAGATCTGCACTCACCTTCATTTTCAACATGAAACCCCTCATCATCATCCTGCTCTTCATGGTTGTCTTACCTGCCGGTCCCTTCACAGGATTCACTAATATTGTCCTCATCACTGAACTCTTGCTGCGCTGAGTGATCATCTACATAATAGCCACCACCGTCTTCCTCTCCCCAAACACCATCCGAATAGTAATCACCGTCATCTGAACTATATCCAGCCATCAATGATGTCTACAAGACAAATAGCTGCTCAAGGAGAAAGCGGCATGTGAATCCACAACTATAGAATGCTACATGTGTCAGTAACATCATTCGAGATAATAGTCGAGACCAAGGAGACAATCCGAAATTTCCCACATTACGTTTATATTGGACTTTACCACGGGCAACTTAGACAGATAGTGCTTCGAAACAGAATTGAAAAGGCAAAGCAACAATATGTCCTCAAAATTTCAACACTTAATTCATCCCTGGTTCTTCCTACAGTCTAAACTGAGCGAAAGTTCTGCATAATATATAATTCGGAACTTCAGAGCATTTGAACCCGAACTTCATACATCTCCACGAGCTTCTAGACCGTGAATTTTGGAAGACTATTGTGTTTAACCACATTTCAATTCCTTAATTCAAAGAATGTATACCCTCCAGCTGAAGTAAAAGGCTTCTAAGTTCACACTCACGCGGCAAGGGCTATTGAAACATTCTTTATAAAACACAAAATGAAGAAATAACTAAAGATTATCGCTACACCGTCTCCATCACATCTTTCGATACACAAAACCAAATGTAAGAGCAACAATTCCTGGTACAACAGGATCAGACTAACATAGGCAAATTGCACCTACTTAGAAAACAGGGCAAATTGAGGGATTAAAGTGGTATCCTGTTTCGAAAGAAATCGCAGTAGTACGGTATAATTGGACATAGAATTTGCACATTTCACCTACTTTTCGAAGGCACGGAAACGCAACTTTTAATTTGATTCGCTCAACGTTCACCTCCCAATGCCTTCTTCAATGTTGAAAAATATTCCTCTACGATGTTTTCTTATGTCATAGATAATTAGGATATTTCCTCAAATTTTTCATATCTCTCAAGATTATGCATATATTATTGGGATTTTATGGAACATGTGTAGGCTAAATAAATATAAACGCAGTGGAAGCAAAGATAAAATTCTATTGTACATGTATCTCCAAAGGCATTATTCGAGTGTTTTAATCAAAAATCATAATATCAAAGGGGTTATACGGATTACCTCTCAAACAACTAGATTCAAATGTTTTTCAGTTCGAGCTCCACAAATGTTGAGCCTCTAGTTCAGACACACCATCAACGCACCTCGAACGAAAAAAAACTCACCACTGTTATTGTGCTAGCAAGTTCTCTCTCTCTCTCTCTCTCTCTCTTCTCTCTCTCTCTTTCTCTCTTTTTCTTACTTAACCCACTCACCTTCTCTCTACTCTATATATAATGTCCCAGGTGACTTTCTCTCTACTCTATATATATATAACGTCCTGGTGAAGTTATCATCTAACTTCCTCTAGAAGCTAGTCTAGGGCAATATTCACTTACTTTTCTCGCACCTAGCTCTAGGAATCAGCAACCAAAACAGCAAGGTTCCTTGGCCAGTCTTTCCATTGAAGAGCTTAGATGTTCTGAGCAAGATGCCGCTTTGGAAAAGAAGGTTAACATGTCGGAGGCTTCTTTAGGACAATGAGAAAATCCACTGGAATCGGAGCTCATAAAGCATCTCTTTCTAGCACGGAAAGGGGGTGAAAAGCAATTAAAATAACCAAGAGTCTCGTGGGGACTCCTTCCTTTTTTAAGGTAAAAAAAAGTGAGAGGAAAGCGTCCTTCCTTCTCAATGCTTGGGCATCAATCCAATGCATTCTTTTTTATATTCTACCCGCTTGCTTTGCATAGGCTCCACAAGCTTCGGCGTGGTATTAGACCAAGCCAATCTCGACCAAAAAAAAAAAGTCGAAGCAACTACAATTTCTCTCATGAAATTTCTACTCAGCTTGAAAAGATGCCTCAAGCTGACAAGAGCTCTTCATCATGTTCAAGAATTTCGAAAGAAGAGTTGAGAGTAATTGACCTCTCCCTCACAGCACACATGCTATATGTCTGGTGTCGACACCTAGGAGACTTTTTCTATTCCCTTCAAGTTGCTGTCCAACTTTATTATGCGTGTCCTAATTATGCAAGTGTATATATGAAAAAACCTTAAAAAGAAAAAGTAATATAAGAACAATACGGAAGCAAGGGCTTGATTTCTTTTTATTTATGTTTCCAATTGAGATGAGATGATTCTTTAAATCAAATCCATTGCCAGACATCAAAGGATGACTGAAAATGGATACGAAAATCTTTACAATTTGTTTGTTCCTGAAAAGGTTCTATCCACCAGAGGGCGCAGAGATTCAAGAATTTTAATTTGTTTTATGATTCGTGTATGTCAAACTTAGCTTCGTTCTCCTGGAAGGATATAGATGTGCATTTCTAGCCATTATATGATGAGTTAAGGGTTCTTTGGGGGCAGGAATGCGCAACTTATGATCAGGTTGAAGAACTCACTTTTGAAATGCACACCGTGCATATTGGGACAGTTTACAATTTTCCCTTATGTCTATGTGGTCGTTGACACCTGAATTTCGTCAGTAAGTTAATCATGCATTTTCCGAAAATTCATTTTAAAATTCTAGTTTGTTGGTAACGATGGGAATTGACCCATATGAAAAACAAAGTCAATTTATATATGACATTGCATTCTTTGTTATCGCTGTCTTCCTTTTGCACGTATAACAAATAAATATGATAGTTCATTAATAGCTAGGGATCACTTCGGGTGGGCCATCCGTGCATCTCGTGAGGACGAGCGATCCAATTAGGCACAGTTTGACCCCTAGTCGAAAACATTTGTATTATGTCATCGTATGTCTTTTTTTTTTTTCACTGTGTTTCTTCTACACTTCTAAGCAAGGGACGTTGTAATATTAGAATCTCAGGTCCGACGGCTAAAACTTCGGTGAACGGCAACCCTAGAGAGCCTTGACCGCCCCGACCCTCGATTCGACTCAATCTTCTCTACGGCAAATTTGACACGTCTTTCCCTGATTGATTGAAGGCCCAAATGAACCCAAAAAATTGCAAACCAAGTGACACAACGAGCTTCGATAAAAAAAAAAAAAAAAAAAAATTTAAAAAAAAAGTGGCACAACGAGCACCCTCAAGTGTATTTTTCAACGATATAAGGCCCTTCCGCTAGCTCTAAGCATAACTTCCTAGGTTTTCCTTTTTCCGAGCTGGTGCCCTGGATGAAAACTAGTGATGTATGTGGGCTCTGAAAGTGGACTTCCCCATATCCGCGTGGCGCGAAATTTTAACACAAGTTAGGATGATATGTTAACTCCTACTAAAAAAGTTTCAACTCAATCGGACGAACAATGAGCGTGAAGTCGCCGTTTTCGCTCGATTGTGCATTATGCCCCTATCAGACCCGAGATGCACATTTTCCATTTTCACCACTCTAATTACCCGCTTAATCCCACCCTTTTTGCACATCATTAAGAACTTACGAATCAGCCATATCCAATCCTAAATGAACTAGTAGACTTGAGTTGAAAGTGGCCCAATTAGAGAAGGGACGAGTGATTCCAGGTTATATATAGGTTCAATCTAAAATCTAAAACCTATGCATTAGAATAGAGTTTTTATTTTTTGGAACCTATAACCTATCATACATACTCTAAAATCTAGAACCTACCATTTTATAGATTCTAAATTCGATTCCGAGTTTTATTCAAGTTCCATTTGTATTATTAAGT
Organism: Eucalyptus grandis; assembly: GCF_016545825.1. Lineage (NCBI taxonomy): Eukaryota > Viridiplantae > Streptophyta > Magnoliopsida > Myrtales > Myrtaceae > Eucalyptus > Eucalyptus grandis. The sequence continues at coordinate 41,080,159 of NC_052614.1, forward strand.
TAAGGGAAAAAGCCATAAAAATTCTGAACTTTACCTAAAGTGACACATTTACCCAAAAAAAAATTTGTGACGTGAAAAACCCTGAACTTTGCCAATCGTGATACATTTACCTCAATTTTTTTTTTTGTGACACAAAAAACCCTAAACTTTTGTTATGTGACACATTTACCCCAAAATTATAGGGCATTTTGGTAATTTCATTTTAATTTTTTTTTCTCTCTTCCCTAGCCGGCGGAGGGAAACCGGCATCCAGCGAGGGTTGCCCTGGCTGGCGTCTAGCAAGGGTCACCCTCGCCGGCGTCGGGCTAGGGTGGCCCTCATCGGCATTGGGTGAGGGCCATCCTCGCCTGCGTCGGGTGAGGGGTGCCCTCACCGATGCCGGGAGGGCCGTAGGCCGCCCCACCCGCCGCTGCGTCGAGCGAGGGTGTCCCTACCCTCGCTAGATCCGGCGAGGGCCATCCTCGCCCTCCGCCATGGCCGGCGAAGGGAAGAAGAAGAAAAAAGAGAGGAAAAAACGGAATAAAAAGACAAAAATACTCTTAATGGGGTAAATGTGTCATTGTTTGAAATGTTTTTGGTTTTTCACGTCACAAAAAAAAAAAAGTTTATGGTAAATGTGTCACTTTGAGCAAAATTCAGAGTTTTTCGTGGCTTTTTCCCTTAAGTTAATGATCATCGCTTGCTATTACAATTTATTGACCGCAACTTATATTTAGACACAATAATAATATAAAATATTTAGAAAATAAAGATCTCAGTCATTAAATGAAAGTTCAGACTAATCGTTTTAAATTATACATTCGTTATCATATACCATGGAATATTATAGGATCGCGTGAAAATAAGAATAAAGAAAAATACAAAAAAAATTTCAAATTTCAAATTTTAGATTCCACCTATATAGAACTTGAAATCTATTTATTAAAATATATTTTTTAATTTTTAAAATCTGAAATCTATCTTATATATCTTGAAATATAGAATAGAATAGGTTCTACGTAAATTTGTTCATCTCTAAATTAGAGAGGGGCCAGACTGGTCCAAAATCTGCAGCTGGAGAAGGCGTGATCACCAAGCAACCAAGGACAGTCTCAGCTGATTTTCAGCTGGAAATGTGAAGAGAAAAAGGTGGAGGTAGGGAAGAGGGCAGCAGCTGTTGGATTGACTTGAGAATTTTTTTTTTTTTTTTTTTGGAACTGGATTGACTTGAGATTGATTGGAGTGCGACCGTGGCTGATTTTAGGTGACAATTCAAGCTCAAAAACTAGTGGATACAAGCTGGAACTAAGAAGGAAAAACTTGCCCGGCTAAAAGCAGAAGGGAACTTGGGCGTGAGTTTGGGTCTCCACCGAAAATACTCTGTGAACGATGAAGTGCAAAAGTGAGAGCAAACCGGACACGAAAACTCGAAGAAACCGAACAGAAATAGAAGGGGAGCTTGGGCGTGGGGTTTGGTGGTCTTCCTTGGCCACTCCCTTCCCAATTTTTTTTGAGCCTGAGGGTGAAGGTTATTACCGAGCAGAGTGATGACAAACCGTGACCAAGTTAGAGAGTAAAACTGAGAGACCTTGGAGGAATTACACCCTCTCGTTTACGCCGCTCCATCTCTCTCATTAACAAAATTCATATGTAAAATTGAAAATCAAAAACTAAAATCAGAAACTAATTAAAAATGAAAAAAATTCATGACGAAGAACATTTGGTCGCTACAAGTTAAGGTGACAAAAGCAAGGCGCTATGACAATGGGAAACCAAATTTCATCCCGTCGAAGTGTCTGTAGCGACAATTGTGCGTACCCTCCCCATGGCTAATCGCGTGATTAGCGACTTAACCAAGAGGAGATTACATCTTAACCCTCAACTTTTGCGAATTGGCCCCCAACTTTTGAAATTTGTGACCATTTGACCCCGTGTTGACTCCAACCTAACTTTTCTCACGCGTTTGATCTGACCATGTAACTCGCTATGAACGGCATATATGTGAGGAAAAATATAAAGACTACTTAAAAATGTATTGCAAAATTATACATATATAATCGGTGTTAGAGGTGTTAAAATGGGTCATAAATGGATCACTTGTTTATAATAAAAGATGGTTAAATGGGTTTCACAATTAAATGTTTAAGATAAAGGGTCTTAAGTGGGTTTTTAAATGAGTTGGGTTGAAAACTCATTTTCAACAAAAACATTATAATCTCTTCATTCCCCCTTTAACTTTAAAGTTTTTTTTTTAATGAAAATCGAAATAATAATTTTTTTATTTTTATTTTCTCTTTTCTTTTTCTTCCTTTTTTTTTTCTTTCTTTCTTTCCTCCTTCCGACCGCCGGCACGACGATGGCCGCCGACCGACTGGCAAGCCTCGAGCTCGCCGGATCCGGGCGAGGCGGAGGCCTCGTCGGCGCTCGGCGAGGCTCGAGCCTCGCCGATCTAGCGAGACCCGAGCTCGAGGCTCGAGCCATTAAATTTGTCGTCGGCCCGCGGCCGGCAAAGAAGAAGAAGGAGGAGAAGAAAAAGAGAAAAAGAAAAAGAAAATTATATTTTAAAAATAAAATAAAAATAATTTTAAAATAAAATAATTGTTTTTTTAAAAATAATTATTTTAAAATTTATAAAAATTGTCCATTAAATTTGTGTTGTATACAACTATTTTAGCAATACAATTTAAAAGAAAATAATATATATAAAAGTTTTGAAGTATTTTAATAATATAATCTTTAAAAAAAACATAGGAATATGTTTTTCTAAATTTGGTTAAATATGAAAATATTTTATTAATATGAATTGAGTCGGGTCGGGTTTGAGTCGAAAAATTTACATTTATGTCATAAATGGCTTAATGGGTCAATTTGGATCGAACCATTAATGACCCGACCAAAACCGACCCAACCCACCCACGGCTCTAATCGGTGTATATTTGGCATTAAATCTTATCAAAGTCTTATTGGAACTTTAGTCACATGCTTTTAATATATTTTCGAGTAATTCTTCTACCTCTTTTATGTGAACATACGCATTAAGACAAATTTCCCCTCCATAATCATGTACTGGCACGTGGTCGGAGCTCCAAACAGAAACCAATTTCTAAAATTCAGCAGGCAAATTGCGACAATTGAAACATGGGGAGGCAAAAGGGCAGTATATTCAATATTAAGATATCAATCGCATGTCTGCACGGATGGTTGCATGTTTGTGTGTATGGAGATAAGAGTTCTATCTGTACACAAGACATTGTTTCTAATGCAGAAAAATGTTACAGAAAAGCCAAACTTGCAGCCCATACAGGAAGGGCTACAAGCATTAAATTCTGTTTCAATTTCGGATGAAGAACTATAAAGGGCAGCTGGCTATCTGATATTATTAGGGATGACTCCTTAAGCACCAGAAACCACAGTGCCCACTTCTCCAGAGTTCACAGACATAAAACACCGGAAGTCTAGCTAAGAAAGAATATAATGAAAGATTGACATTATAAAGACCCCCATATGAACATCAAGAAGTGAGAAACAAGCGCAAACTGTAGGGCAGCAGAAGCAGGTCTTGCAAAGGAAACAGCTTGACATGGCGAGTATGGTTTAATCAAAAGATCAATGACCATAGCAGCAGTGAACATACCACACATGAAAACTACTAGTCACTGTCCAAGAAAAACTTCGAATTAATGAGTGAAAATACAAACTTTCAAATCAGTCTGCATTTGCAACGCCAAATTTTTTTATCAAGCTACAACAACAAAAGTTCAAATTAAAACATACGATTAATTCAGATAGGCATGAAATTTGCAGCTAAGCTATAAAGAATGAAAAAGAACAAAGAATGCTGGCGACCTGAAACTAACAGCCAACAACACTCTTAATCTTCTTCCCCAACCATCTCAACACCATAGAGAACACTGAAACAGAAGCACCAAAGCGAACTCAAAAAAAAAAAAAAAAAGCAAAATAAAGCATGAGGACAAAGCCAGCAGCCTCAGAAACGATACAGAATCCACCAAGATTAAGTAAATCAACAAATGGAACAAACCCATTTCTTTTCTACCACCCAAACGTGAGTCCAACTGACTCTCATTTGGTAAGTGGTCGAACCTGATAACTTTGAAGCTAAAAAAGGCACAATTGGCATCTAAGACAGGGAAAATGAAAGCTACTCATTCTAGTAAACTAGCAATCAACTAAGAGATTGCTACTGTGAACACACTATAAAACATACCAGAGGCAGAAGACCATCTCTCCAAGCAGCAGAAAAATATAGTCTAAGAAAGATGCATAAAATGACATCTTTCAAACGAAAATATCAAGTACCAGGATATATAGAATTACTGAACAGCAATTTGCATGCCTACATGCATATGGTATTATGTCAATAAGGAGTCTCAATATTGTACATCTGACTGTCTCGACAAAGAGCAAAAGAACTAAAAAGTAAATGCTCTCCACAAGTTTCAGATCCAAAAGAAGCTAAAAAATTTACACAACCAAAATTACAGTAGTTCATGGAACTCAATTGCACATTTACACAGTTCTCCTATACAGGCGACCAGCACAATGTAACTTTTTTTCATTGAAAATGCATGTGACATGTCATACATACGTAAGGTTCTATTCTAGCCACAGTGATAGCTAATTCAACAGCACATCATATGACTTACTAATCTTGCAAGCCAGATTGTTCCCAAAAAATTGCTTATCTAACAAGTGGCCCCTATTTGGAGGAAAGAAGTGAGACTTCTTTATCTATAATGAGCTCATAGAAGTAAAAAGAGGCTTATCTGCTTTGCTTGTGTGACTTGTGAGTTACCTTAACCAACCATGGAACATGTGGCTAAGAACTCTTTCTTATCTTAGTACCACATTGGTCATGAGAATGGAATGTGTGGCATTTCACTTTATCAAAAAATACATAACCTTGCAAAGGTGCTTTCTATTAGGCTTCTTTGAGTTCCAAATACATTTATCTAAGGAAACATATAATGCAACAAATCTTTTTTCATCTAACAATAGTGGATTGGTTAATGAATAATGTTCATGGCACATGAGTTAACTGAGACCACGTATTTCCCATCATAACATTAGCTTCTCGGATTTTGCATGTTTAAGTGAAATTGTTCCAACCTGAAGTTTAAAGATGTCCTTAAAAAATTACAGTACTTCATGAAAATATATGCTCTCCCACAAGTTTCGATCCCAAAGAAGCTAGAGAATCCACACAACCAAATTTACAGTACTTCATAAAACTCAATTGCATATTACTGCAGATCTCCTGCTCAGGCGACTGCAGCACCATTAAACATTCATTTCAATGAAAATGCATGTGATGTGTCATTTATACATAATGCAGTATCCATAAGGTTCTATTTTAGCCAAAGCAAACAGCTGATTAAACAGCACATCATATGACTTTATCTTGCAAGCCAAATTGTCCCCAAAAAAATTGCTTATATCATGTGGCCCCTAATTTGAGGAAAGAAGGGGGAGTCCTTTATTGCTAATGAACTTGGAAGCAGGAAGAGGCTTAGCTGCTTTGCTTTTCATTTTGGCTTAACTGATGTAACAACAAAATATTTGAAAATCCATCATGTCTAAGGACTCTTTCCTGTTTTAGTACCAAATTGTTTATTGGGCAATGGGCAATGAAAGTTGGAACCTGTGGCATTTCACCTAGAAGAACATAACCATGCAAAGGTGCTCTGAGAAAGGCTTCTTTGAATTCCCAATACATATATAAGAGGAAACACATAAAGCAACAAATTTTTTATCCAGAAATAATGGATTAGTTGATGATGATGTTCATGGCCAAGAATTGAAAGAAATCATGAAATTCCAATCAAGGTTGCAAGTCCCCACGCTTGGAACTACAAGAAAAATAATAAAGCATACTCCATATCCTTCCTAATGACTGCAATCTCTAGATGATTGATTTATGCCACAAATTGTGTCTCGATATTCTGCTTCTTGGTACTTTAAAGCTTCCACACAAAAATCAAAATGAGGACATCTTTTGGTCTACTGGATTTATACAAAAGGGGAATAACCCAAGTGATACACCAAGTGTCACTCCAAAGAACAATAGGAGAAAGCAAAAGACCATATGAAAACTCTGTCCAGAATACATCCACACCACATCTATATCTCAACTAAAAGTTCTAAGGCATCTCATAGATTAGTTGCCAAGATATCGTTCAATTAGAAGATACCAAAGCATTTATAGGCAGACACACACGAGCGCAAGAGTACAAGCCACATGCTGCAGAACAACCTTCACCGGTAATTCCAAGTCAATTGGTTTCGGACTTCTCCAAGGCTGCATCAAATCAGAAAAAGAGACATATAAATAAATACAGATAAAACATCTTAAGAAGCAACAAACACAATATATATATATATAGTGTATGAGCAAGATAGTTATGTTTGTACACATGCAAATTTGTGTGTCCACATGCGCACACGCATGTGCCTCTGAGAGAGAGAGAGATTACTGTTGTAGTTCAAAAGCTTCTCAATGAGGTCAACATGAGTCATCAGCATTCGCCTACAGCAATACCTGACCAATCCCAATGCATCAAGAGCATCTCTGCACGCCAAGACATCAAACTTTCAAGAATTGAGAATTCCTCACAAATTTATTGCTGCATAACTACAAGCATTCAAAACTCATATTGAAATCAAGGAACAAAATTGTCTGTACAGAAGCAAAGACAGCTACAAACCAGAAATAGAGAAGTCTCACCCACTCCCAACTCACAACCACTTCTAACAGCATTATTATCAAATGCCAACAACGAATTGCCACTTTGACGAAATAAAGTTCCTTCCTTCGATCTCTCAACCATATCTATTACCCTTCTAAAGATATTAGCAAACGCTGTGAAATCTAAACAACCATGTCCACGAACAACCATAAGGAAACTAAAGCATCATGCTAATTCATGACAGATCATGGACCCAAACAAAGAAAAGTCCTCAAAGTTTTAAGCATCACCTCTGGTCCTGCTTTCACTCTATATAGCTCTCTCCCATCACATCTTCATTAATTGTACAACCAAGAATCAAAAAGGCACAAAAAATACGAACAACCTCCTCCAAAACTATTTAGCTTGAATAACAGGGACAAAAAATGAAAAAGAAGAAGACAACAATGAGAGCATCACCCTTCCGGATAATCAGCCTGGAGGAGATCGAGATACTGATCCCACTTGTTTCCAATCACCTGAAACCAGCAGCAATTATAAGCACATAACCTCTTGAGCAAATGCTGAACAAAATAAAAACCTCTTGAGCAAAATCACAGCAGAAAACGGAACCCTTAAAAGCCTTATACAATATAGTGTCAAGAACACAAACTTTCGAAAATTGAACCCACTTTCTTTGGTGGACAAGCACCCAAATCCCTAGACCCAGGCAACAGTCGATACCACGAAACCAAGAAACCTAATAGATTTTGCGAATAAGAAATGAACCCGAAATCGCACATGCAGCGAAATACCTCGCCGCGGGCCAAGATGAGGACGGGAACAATCACAAGAACAAAGAAAACGAAATCCAAAATAGAGGGTCAAAAATACAAACTTTGTAGAACCATCCCACCTTTTTTTTCCGGACACAGGCAACACGATACCACAAGAACAAGAAACGATATAGAATTTGCGAATAACGAATGAACACGAAATCGCCCAGACAGCGAAATACTTTGCCGCCGGTGAAGCAGCGGACGGGAATAATCACAAGAACCAAGAAACGGACTCCAAAATAGAGGGTCGAGAACACAAACATTGTAAATTGATCCCACTTTTTCTCTGCGGACATGGGCAACAGGCGGTACCACAAGAACAAGAAACGAAACAGATTTCGCGAACGAGGAAGGCACGCGATACCGCACGGGCAGCGGCCATACCTTGCCGCAGGTGAAGCAGCGGACGGGGATGATCATCTTCGCCGGCGATGCCCTTTGCCCGTCACTCTCCCTCTGGGCTCGGCTTGCGACCGGGTGCAATTCGAGAGCCGAAAGCGGTGCTTCTGCTGCTGCGTGCTTGTCAGGCCCTCTCTCTGACGCCGTTTAAAAACATCCGAGAAAAAAAAACGAGAGAGAAACAAGGAAAACGGGTTTAGGGTTCTTCTCCTAGTTGCGGGCCGGGCCGGGCCGGGCCGGGCCGGACAGGGTTTGGGCTCATTCTACACTGTGGCCCGAATCACTTTTTTTTTTTTTTTTTCCAATCGTTCTTACTTTACTTTCACTTTCAGACCTTTGTTTGACTCTCTGCATGACGTAAAAATCAAAATCTACATTTGAAACTAAAATGTGTCCATCCCAACCCCTCTTGCTCAAAACATGTCTCATTTGACTGAGCTGCATTTCTTAGAGGATCTTTCTCATTCTCATATGAAAATGGTGACCATGAGGACAAACCTCATTGATTGTGACCTAAACTACTTGATTCAACTCTCCTTCCATCTTCTTCTTTTTATTGTTATCTCATGATGTGATGAATTTGCTTTGCACATAGATAGGCTGATTCCTTTTTTTATTATTCTTTTCATTCTTTGATTAAATTGAATGTCTTTTTTCAGTTGGTGCAATTTTATTTATTGCACTTCATTAAATTTATTGTACGGAAAATAATATATAGGTTATTCTGCATAATAAAACAAGCTATAGTTCCATCCATAAGCCATTTATATATTTAAATTGTTATATTCAACTTTTTCCATTTCACTTTGATTTTAAGTTAAGCTAAAAGTCAAAAAGCTATCTTTATTTAGAGAGAAGAGTTAACTCTCAATGGTTTCTCTAGAATGTACATTGGCACATCACCCTTAGGTATGGGGCCTTCTCTTCGCCCATCAAAGTAATGACGGTACCACGATCGATACTCATGGAGCCTTAGAGTGTCCTGACCAACATCAACCTAGACAGTGGACTTTACCAGCATGTATTCTAGTCCTTTCGGGTAAGGGTGTATGTGGAAGTGGTATGCTATCTCGATAATCTCTTCAAGGATGCCAAAATGCATGGCAGGATGAGGAGGTGGAGGTGATGCCATATGGGAGCTTGAAATGGTTATACAATAACCACTGAGACCACGTCTTAGTAAGTTCTACCTACTAAGACTCGATTAGTAAACCAATATACTATGGGCTGCCTATGTACGCACGGGTCAGAGGACTTACCTTGGCCTCAGATTCCACCTACATATTAGTACGGTTCGAATAGGCACCCAATCAAATTCTACCGATCAAAGCATTAGTCAATCGACCTAGTCGATTTATATATCAAACAGACCATTCTTGGTCATTTCAATCAATATTGTCAATTCTTCCAAATAACCTATCGGATTACTAAGCTAGTATTTTATACGATTCATTTTCAAAATGACATATAAGTCACCGAGTATATTCATCATAAGGTCCATCCTACAAAATGACATGTCACCAAGCCATTATGGCATGTCGTCCATTCTACAAAATGACCAATAGGGTCACCAAGCTAATATTACATACCATCCATTTTACAAAATGACCTATAGGGTTATCGAGCCGATATATAACATGATACTTCGAATGTATAATCAATTTGTCATTTTTATTCATTTCTGACAAAAGTACTCGTGCATGGGCACACTATCGGCCTTAGCCAAAATACTATGATTTTCTTTCCACAAATCCCACCCTTATCTATAGTCCACCAAAACAAATTTTTTTTTTTTTTTGGTGTTGTCAATTGACACCTGGTTATCTTCCAATTACTTATCTAATTTAATTAATTTAGGAAAATAATCATATAATCATAGTTAATTCATTTTAGCACAACATAAAACTCAATTAAATAAACGGATTGCACCACGACGATCGGCATAAAATTCCAATCGTTGACCATCTCAATCTAATTTCCGAAAAATAAATAAATAATTAATTAATTTCGAAAATTAATTATTAAATAGCAATAAATCCTATTTAGGCCCGTAATGCCTAATTAGAAGCTAATACGGATTAGGAAAAATCCCGAGACGAATTCAATAAATACTAGTACGTCTCTACTTGCTAATTACACTAATCAATCACCTAACATGCATCATTAAGCCACTAATTTAATTAATCTAAACTAATATAACCACATAATCATACTTAATTAAATATAATCAACCCCTAAGTATAATTAGCAAACTAAACAAGGATTAGTGAGTAAAACTCACTCATTTAACAATTCGCTTGAATTGAAATGTTAGGAACGTCACGGGAGACGTTTATCTCCAAAGCGGGCTTAGGGTTCGAGGCTTGAAAACACCTCAAATCGAGCCTCAAAGGTTCTATGAAACCCACTTTTTGAGTTGCTAGTTGAGCTGCAAAAACAGGAGGAAATGAGTTGGTTTGGAGTGGGATTGGTGACAGTGGCCCAGTGAATGGATTGGTGGAAGTCCGGCGGCCCAAACTGCAGTCTAAGGTGGCCAAATGGCTCCAACACGAGCTGAGGAGTTGCTGGATGGTGGCTGAACAGGTGGCTGGATGCGTGAGGTGCGAAGGCGAGCGGCGGTGCGCGCGGCCAGGCGCGAGTGGAGGTGGATGACAATGAGCAGCGCGGCTAGTGGTGGCGTCCAAGCGGTGACGGCTGTTGTCCTCTACTTCACAGCTGCTAGTTTCGCACAAATGGAGGGAGAGAAGGAGGTATGGCCGGCCAAGAGAGGGTGAGGAAGAGAGAGGATAGAGATGAGGGGAGAGGGCTCCACCAAGCCAATTTTTCCAATGGTTTGTCTCCTCCTTTGCTTGTCCATGAAGCCAGCATTCCATGGCTGCAAATGAGCCACCAACACACTCCCCATGACTTCTCAAATGGTCCAAAAATGCTAGGGTATGGGGGAGCTACGAAATTGGCACTCATCTCTCTCAATTGAATACCATTCTTCACTTAATTAAATCTCAAATGACTTCAATAAAATCAAATAATCTACCATAGATCATCTCGGCACTTTTCTTCACCTCTGGATCCATCTTGCTTCTCAAAAGTGCGGCTAAAAACAATTTCCGACCTTTTCTACACAAAATGGTTCTAAACCGACTTTTTCCCAAAAAGTCTCGGTTGTCAGAAAAATTTTCTAATATTGAGTCGTGGGTCCTAGAATTTATTGTGACATTACAGAGTCTTCAATTTTTGAAATCGAACTTGAATTGACAGTTAATTTTTATTTAGCGTATTTTTAGCGTGATCTAAACTATCAGATAATTTTCAGAACTTTTTAGTGCAAATGACCCGTGGTTGATTTTCTTCGAACCACAATGAACTTATTCGACACATTGGTGACTTTTGGTTGTCGTGAAAATCTCAATGATTCAATTACAGACATAGGGTACCAAAACGGCAATAAAATTAAATTAGTGCCGGTCGACGAGAATTTTTCAATTTAGCATAGTCACCCACGATCGGCCACATATCTTAGTCGAACCAACCTATTTCTAATCTCAAATTGATTTTTAACTATGCCGTAATGACCTTTGAAGATAAGCACAGTCGAGAAACCGAAATCTAATCGAATTCTCAAGTCCATCTGCCTTAAAGTCTTTAATAGCTTTCCCAGATAGTCTAGTTATCTCGAGAGTGATCAGCTCTAAGAACAACCCTATAGGCACGTCAATGAAATGCCCGATTTATTCATTAGAAAACATGATTGAAAATCTGGGATGTCACATTACTCTCATCGAGGGTTGAGCCTCGCTAGTCACAAGGTAGGGTCAATCTAGCTCAATAGTGAGTTCAAGCTTGTTAGGGATAGGCAAGGCTCGCCCTTGCCGGTGGTTGGCAACGACACCTCGCCAATCCTCACCTCTAGCTGTTTGCTAAAACTTAGCAATTACCTAGAGAATGAAGGAAGGAAAAAAATAAAGAAAAATAAAAAAAGAAAAAAAAAGAAAATATTTAAAGTATAACTAAAATTGTTTATGTTAGCGTTAGCTTCACTACATAGGACGGGTCAACAAATTCTAACAAAAATTGGCCGAATAGATTCAATTGACAAAATGGGAAAAATATTTAGAATTCAATTGGTAAAATAAAAATTGAAGGATTGAATCGACAATAATATAATAAATTTAAAACTTTTTGGACAATTTTTCCTTGAAACTATTGAATCCTTTGAATTTAACAAGTAATTAAAGCCAGATTTACTCCATGTAATATGCGTGAATGGGTACAGAATGTTTTGGGTTGTCCGCGTGCATTATTAAAACCAAATTCCATCAAATTTGGCAGGTCATTTAAGCCAGATTTTCTCTCACATCTCATCAAATTAGGTAAAGCATTTACTGCCTCGATATGCGAAAATGGGTATTTAAAGGGCTGTGCTTGTTAGAACACTTCACACAATTTACATCTTGCTTTGTAACTAGGAAGACCGGAAGTATGGTTTATCCACCTTGTGATGAGCGCGGATGCACCACCGTCGAATGCTGCCTTCGTAAGCCCCAAGAGGCTTATGTCCTTTTTTTCATTATTCTGTTTCTACTTTCTAGCATACAATGTTGTTAACCTACATCAATGCTTTCCATAGTTTGAGTTATATATCATTTGGACATTCGAGCATGTGAAATTTAGTAGTACGCATGGATGACGAGGCATGCAATACTAGTCAAGTTTTGATGGCATAATCTAAGGTCGAGGTTTGATAAAGGGTTAATTGCAGTTCTTTTAGGGGGTAAACAACGATGGCCCGAGTTGATCGGACAAAGTGGAGATAATGCGAAGGCGGCGATCGAGAGGGACAATCCGTACGTGACGGCTGTGCTGATACCGATGGGACAAGGACGCGAGGGCAATTTTTGTTGTAACCGAGTGTTTGTTTGGACTAACGAATTTGGCCTTGTCAGTATGGTACCAGAGGTTGGATGAGGGGGAAAAATGTGAACCTGAGTAAAATAGCTCATTAAGCTATTTGACATAATAAAATAAAATAAATAATCATTTGATGTGGCTTTGTTCATTTTTTAAAGACTGTGAGAGATTTTAAGAATTTCTACTGATTGTTTGTTAACTTTCGAATTATGATTCTAATCTATGATTTAAAAATGATAACAAAAAAAGAAGTTCGCCTTAATAACTTGGCTGGGTTTTCATTGAATTTTATGTGAAAATTTTGAGGTCGAACTCCTCTTTCAAATTTGCTTTTGTATAAATAAATTAGAAATGATGACGCAAACATATCAAGAGTGAAAAAAATGAGATTTGAGAATGAGAATCCCATGTATAATGAAATGAATCCTTATTAAGGGTGCGTTTATGTCCCGGAAAATGGATGTTTGGAAAATATTTTCTCAAAAATGATTGTATGTGCTATTAACAAAAATGAACAAATGAAAAGTACTTTCATCATTTATGAAATTAACATAAATTGTCGATAAAAATTATTTTCTATTGACTAATTATTTTAAACAATATAAGCGATTATTTATTTGAAAATATTTTCCAAAAATCATCTATTTGCTGCAAAACAGAGAGAGTCTAAATTTGATTGAATGGGGGGAAAAGTGATCTAAATTGTTTAGCTCTTTTACATATCAACATACTGTCCTCTAGAATATACTTACCTTTGGCGGGCATGGGAGTGGTGTGCATTCTTCCAAAGCACAACGCAGGTTGGCGCTCTTGCTAGTACAGCAAGACTGCTATCTTCCGCGGCTTATTCTACCTTAGAGATCAGACAGGTGAAAAAAAACAAGAAAGCAAAATCAAGAAGCAAATAATCGAGTCATCGCCCTTCTGTACGAACGACGTTTCTCTATTCGTCTTGTCAAGGCAAGTCGGATTCGGAGCCGGCTCTCAAACGCCCAATGCAACCATACTGTCTTACCCAGTTAAGTTTTGTCTGCAGATTGCCCTCGGAAGAAGAGGCGATCAAAGAACAGGACTCAGCCTATACAAGTCAAGTAGCTAGCGCAATCCTCTCTTCCATATTTGAAGACATTGTCTTATGGCACTATCCTTAACCGGGGAACTATCAACCTGTGGTTGAGGACAGTGCCGTAAGGCGTGTCAACCTAGTTATGAGCATTTCACTCACCCTCACTTACTTCAGACGTGGGAGGCTACTATACTTGCCTACCCGGTAGTAATCAAGATCGAAATCCTAATGTGGTGTTTACCTTCACCATCGTGAAGTCCCCTAATTCCCTATCTATCTTTGTCTTAACATGTGATAGTTCTGGACCGAAACATCTCCCTGTTCGAGGATTGATATACCTGAAGGATATAGACTAGAATAATTGAAGTACAGTATTCGAAACGAGTGTTCGACAGTGTAGCTTAAAGCACACAAGAGGGTGCATGGACAAGAAATCTCTTTGGCTGATGATTGTCTCTGCTTCCTCCTCTTATATCCAGGCGAAAATATCAGAATCGAGAGCTGATATTAAACCTACGATACCATATGTTGCAGGCGATGGATAGTTCTCCGCCAGAGTTGTCCATACTTGGCGTTTGTTTCCGGAAGTTGCAGTAGCTATTGAGGATGCAAGGCAGAATTCACCTGCTGCTCGATTAGATGATAATGGTATTGATCAATCAGCATTATGCGGAGTCGTTTCTCCTAGTGCAGGCACGCAGGTAGTAAGGTGATATGTGAGGCAACTCCTTCCAAGCAACTTTCTCAGTCAACAGTGCATGGGAGTTGTTTCAGAGCCAGAGCAAGCAGGGTATTTTGGAGTTACAATATTTTTTGTGGGCTTGCTATCTGAATAAGCTCTCAACTATGCTGTTGCTGTAAATGTTATGTGCTGTGTGGAGCTGCTGTTGAATCAAGGGATCACTTGTTCATTAAGTGCAGTTGCTAAGGAGGTCCGGAGCAAAATATATCAGATATGCTGTAATGGGCATGGCTTACTCTGAAAAGGCGAATCTATTCGCTGTCTCGTCTTCAAAATTGCCTGGTTGCTGCAATTCATGAAGACAATTTCGTAGTTTCGTGCAATGCTATATTTTTTCAGATTCATTTAGAAGTTTGGTAGAAGATTGAATGATGAGGGGAAAAAAAAAGGATAGGCTCTTACTCTCAACCTATAGCCATTTGCAGGAGGTGGAGGTAGATGCCATAAGGGGATATGCTGCGTTTTGAACATTTTTCTGCAGCAGAGAACCCCTCCTTTGGTTTATGAAGTCAATAAAACTCACTGCTTATCCAGCCAAAAGTTAAAAAAGGAACAACAAATCTTTGATACTTTTATTTGCAGATCAAGGTTCAACTTGAAATCAAAAAGCATTAGCTATGCCTCATCTTTTTGACGTAAACTCACTCCCTATAGATATTGGAAGGTTACAATATGGGAACAGGAAACTAAACAAAATCCTAAATGTCTAGCAAAGATCCCTCGCTGCAGCCGAATATTCATTTCTCACACCATCAGTCCGCCAGCTAAAACAACAATTAAGGCAGGCTAAGAAAGATAAAAGAAGATACTCCCGAAAGGAATTTTGCTCAACTACATGACTACAGAATAGAATCAGCTAATGATCATCTTATTAAGGAATTCAGCTTGCTCTGGAAAATACTCCAGCAGTTCATCCTTGGTGACCCAGACAAAATCCTTGCACTTCCGAACGTTAAACTTGTTTGTCGCAATAACTTGAGACTTAAAGAAGAATCGCTGAAAAAGAAGGAAGAAATCAGCAAACTTAAGGCTAAATAATCTCTCTCTTATGTCCTTCCAGAGTGAGGACAATATATCATTTCTATAGCAGAAATGGACCACATACATAGACATAAGTGTGCATGTATGACTGATGAACACGTCATACCTTAAAAGATGGCACTTTCGCTGAATCTTCTGTTTGTTGTATGACCGTATGACCCATAGGAGCATTTCCAACGAAATAAGTATGTGACAGATCTCCTAACACGGATTCCAGTGCTGACTCTGCACACTGGAGAAATGAGCCATTATGAGAGCAGGGAAGATGAGTACAACGAAGAAATGAAGATGATGCAAATTTCACCACCTTTCGCAATGTCTCCTCAGATTCATAAACCTTTTCAGGAAAATGCCAGACAGGATCAGCAGCAGGAGAACCATACGCGTTACCATAAAGAAGAAGATACAATCTCCGGTCTAACGCTCTTTGTAAAGACCTATTATACATTCAAATAGACATGTGCCATAAGAGGGTATGTAAAATAAGTAGATCCCAGAACACCTATTGAATCATCATACAACTGACCCTAACAGTAAATATTCTTCAATATAAAAAAAATAAGGTCCAAACATTAATGACCCCACAAACAGGAAATAAAAGGAACACCCATCACATTTTTCGTCGTATTCAATTTATTGTCAATGACAACCTCTCATCACAGAACATTAAGTATGGCCAAATTGGACCCCATTGGATTACAGCAGAACAAATATGCTTGGTTTTCATCACCAATGAGTTTGCAATGTCTGAAAAAAACCAGCAAACGAAGAATTCGTGCAGACAATTACCGTGTTGTTCACAAGATACAAAATTCATTACTTATGACAGAAACAATCGCCGGCATAAGAGTATTTCCTTTCCATTTTACACATCTGTATTGCAGGACAGGAACTCTAGTACCACGTGTAGGCTATCCCAAACAGGATATAAATTTAGAGGTCTATCATAATTCACAAAAGCAAAGAAGGCCCAAAAGAATTGGAGACACATATTGAGGAACACCACTCAAAGAAATAAAATAAAAGATATCCCAGAAAAACAACTTGGACTATTCTACTCCAACAAATACCAGTAACAGCATCAAACATGCACCGCATAGGAATCTCCATACTTTCTATCATTTGTTTTGTCAGCTTCAGTGATCCGAGAAGCTGGTACATAGTCAATCTGGTAATCACCTTTTCCCCTAGTTGAAAGAAGAGGACAAAGTTTGTGAATTCAAAATGTGATTGATCGTTCAATAAAATACACAAGGAGAGAGAGAGAGAGAGAGAGAGAGAGAGAGAGAGATGATAAACAAAAGAAAATATATATGCCATCTTCCATGCAACTAATGCACAATCATGATCAAACCAAATGACACAGAGAGAGAATGGGCCACTGTCTGTGATCATGTGGTAGAACATTGAACAATTAGTGAACCCACAGATCCATGAAGAAAAGGAAAATATATGATAACTTAGATTCAGGCCTTGCAGTAAAGACCGAAAAAGAAAAATTATAGATCAAGAGAGCTTGCCACTCACCGCATTCAAAATAAAATTATGCCAATTAGCTTCAAGCCTCACATGAGGGATCAAAAAATAGGTCGAGAGAGACTGGGGCTCACAGAATTCAAGATAATCACAATTTGTGTCAATGACTAGTCTCTCAAGTCTTCTAAGGGGAGAATGAATAAAAGGGGGATGCGGAAGTCCTCTTAACAATAGCATTTGACGCAATTCTTACTGGACCACAGTTTTAGCTCCATGTATTCATCATAGTTTTGTTTTACAACATCTCCTCATTAGGGGGAAGTGGACAATCCTATACTTACAGATTGAGCTTGCTCAAACAATTACATGCTTCTTTATTTATTTTGCAAGCCTCTGCAGTACCTTCCTTTTGAAAAAATAATCAAATGAAGTAAAAAGATCACTAAAGAAAATTATATGCTTAAAAAAAGCATGAGCATTAGAAATATCAAATCAACTATCACCAAGACTAAATACCTCGAACTAATTGATTCAAAGATTTATGCATGTTGAGAAGGCAATGTTTTACACAATTGCCGATATAGGCATATGAATCTGAAGTTTGAACCCTCCTACACTGAACAAGAAGTCAGTTCACCAGACAACTAACATGATTCAAGCTAAGCCACAAAGACATTATACAGACAACATAGACAAAGAGACTCATTTCACAAACTCAGTTAAGACTTTCAATACCAAAAAAAAGGGGCATATGTCAAAGGAATTTGCTTGCACATGTGCACATCAGATCAAAGTAAATGAAAGTAATGAGAAACAAATGGCAATGTGCCATTATAGCTGGAACTAGCAAGCCAGAACTAAGTACTAAGAAGACAACATGAGGTCGAAAAGGTTCGATTGATATGCAAACATATGTACCTGGCATTGGACTTGTCTAGAAACTCATCTGGATATCTCCTCCGATACTGCTGACACCAACGAAATCTGAGCACACATGAAAAACAAGCAAAACCAACGTATATCATTAGCACACAGTTTTCGTTCCCGTCACCAGCCCATCTTACTGATTCAGACAGGTCACCAAACTCAGTCTCCTGACGAATTTGTCCCGAAAATGAAAACCCCTAATTAGCACCCACCAGGAGCCAAGCGAACCCATTTTTTTCTCGGCTTAAAGTAAGAATGAAAAACAAAATGACGGATCTTCAGTTTGTAAAACCTACATATCACGAGAAATCGGAGTGTAGCTTCCAAGTGCTAAGGTAAAATTCAATATGCTAGCCTTGAAACAAAACCCCGCCAATCTTTGAGCTGATCGAGATGACCATCAGTTCATTTTCGAGTAAAGAAGCAAGGAGCATTTAGCCGAACCACAGCCCGAGTCAAAGCACTTCACTTTCCAGAAGAAAAGCGAATTCCAAAGACTACCCAATTGACAAATGACTCTCCTACCGCGACCATCATCCTCGGAGCTCCGAAACAGAGCAAAGAAGTGCAGTAACTCACGAGAACTCCTGAAACGCGTAGACCACGGGGTCGATCTTTGGGACGACGACGGGCAGCCTCTCGAACAGCACGGACGCGACGACCTTCTCGGGCTTGGTGCAGAACCCCCGCGCCGGCCGGACCAGCGACGACAGCGACCGCCGCATCTCCGCCTTCCCTCCCTGGATCCAACACGACGCGAAGCGGCATCAGAACGCAGCACGAAGAGAGAACGAACAAGAAGAAGAAAGAAGAACCCAATAGAGCAAAACGCATACAGACACGTCACGTCAGAGAGAGAGAGAGAGAGAGAGAGAGAGAGAGAGAGTGCCTCGCGACCTTCGCGGCGGACGCTGGAATCCTTCGGGACGAGACGGCGGCGGCGGCGAGCTTGCTTCGGTTCAGAGGAGGGGATGCTGCCTGCGGCTGCGGAGCGATCTACCGGGTACCGGCAAATGCAGGGGAAAGCGCAAGCCGTTGCTCTGATGCTCTGCAGAGTCTTGGGCTTTTTTGGGTCGAATTGGGCCGGGCCGATGTTCGGGCCTGATTCGGCATTTTAGCTCGGGTCGATAAGGGCTACCGGGCCTGAGAGCCCCAGCCTGAATTAGCTCTGCTCGGCCCGAAATAACTCTGGAAAATGAGAATACGTGCTTAAAAAAAAAAAAAACTGTGGAATGGTTTTTTTTTTTTTTTTTTGATATACGCCAATGACATTTTAATTAATGACAAGCACCCAACGGTCGAAAGGAACAAAAAAAAAGCGATGTCAGGAGTCAGAAATGGAAAGGAAAAAAAGATGCTCAAAAGTGGATCTTTGAGACTGAAAATTGCCTTTCCACCAACCGAAAAAACCGAAAATTGCCTCAAATGACATTCGGGCTCTCAATAAGTTCTTTTAAATCGTACTTTCGGGTCCTTCAAGTCCATCTGAGTTAAAAGTTATGCTTTGCAAGATCCGTGTGCGTGATTTTTTTTTTTAAATGAAAATTTGTAAAATTCGTGTAATTCCACTTTAATTATTCGAACGGAGGTCAAGGTTTTGGAATTTTGATTGCGAGTTTAGTAATTTTATGTTACTCCCCGTTTTCATGAATGCTAATAAAAATGTGAATGTCTAAGAGCTATATTCATGAAATATCATTAACTCATGTACAAGTTCATAATTTTGACTCCATTTCTTTTGTAAAAAATAAATTATATGGACATCATCTTCTTAAAATGATCACTTATATCATTTGAAATAATAAGTTAATAAAGATTCTTTCACTATCAATAACAATTTACATCAAATATCTTTGTAGATGGATGACAAATTCTTTTATTCACTCATTTTCCTAAGTAATTTCTGCAATCATTTCAAGAAAATATTTTTCAAATTATTAATTTTTCGCGAAACAAATGGAGAGTTACTTTTAAATTTTAGTTACACCTCAAGCAATAAACCGCAGGAAAACCCAGAATCACAGTAGAAGATAAATAAATCCATGGAGGAGCATACTCTACAACATAGCTGCAATGCCATATCCCGTTGATCAGAAAACATCCTTCATCGTTCGTACAAAGGGCCAGTTCCATTGTTATGTGGGGCAACTCATCTAGATCACAATGTGCACTCGGCAAATTTGCGGCCGAATGGTCTGCACACCCTGTCGGCATCGAAGCTCGCTAAACCCCGACCTGGATAATCCTTGCACGTTCACATTTTCATTCATAGAACGGAAATCATTAAGCGGGATACACATTGCATTAGAAAGAGGTAAAACAAGACGCTGCTATGGGAAAAATGACATGGATCTACAGGGTGCCAATGGAAAGCCTTTTAACTTTATGCAAATTAGAGGAAGGATTATGAGAAAATCTACAGTACGGCGCCAGGGAGGCTCATCTTAGGATCACATTTAACTTGCTCTCCACCTGTTCTCTCACCTTCCACTGCAAAACATAACATTGCTCTGCTACGTTAGTGACTCGTCCTCATGGGCGAGACGTTAGACAGCAAAGCGAAAATTGAAATGCTGACCAGAAGCTAAAAACGTGTAGTTCTCTTACCTGCAACTCATTGATTTCTTCGTCTGTCAGTGAACGCTCCATGGATCGATATGCAACCTGTAGCAATGGCTGGTCATTCCCTTCTTGTTTGTGAAATTATCAATCAAGCATACCTGAGAGAAACCGTTCAAATTAGATCAAAGTATGCTTCAAATAACCAGCAGAAACAATAGGCAAGCCTTTTCCCAAATTAGTTGACGTTGTCATAGGCACATTGAAGGTCAACAAGACAAGACCTCCTTACAGAGATTTTGACATCTTTTTTCTCAATCAGTTAACAGAGACTGTCGCCTAACATAGTGGCTTATCATTCCCATTTTGTTAATGTCTAAGCCAACAACATACTTTCATCTTGACCATAATTCCTTTATGCACATTTTCACACTCAAATGAGAATCGGTGTTTGTATGCTTATAAGTGGCTACCAAGCAACAAGTCAAGAAGGCTTGGGCAGAAAGCATGAGACAATTGGACAATAAAGAAATCACTGTGGGTTAAATACTGTTCTCTGCATGCTGAGTCCCTTTTCTTTTGGTGATTAATGTGTTGAACCTGAAAATTAAAGGAAGACAAACTGACCTAGCAACAAGGTAAGTTCTTCTCTTCACAGAAACTAGCAACAAATTGACCCAGGCAAACTAACTGCACCTTTATCATATATCTACCAGAATATCATTAATCTTTTTTCAGTCTAGCCCTATAATAGTGGCTTTTTATAGATTCTAGGATACTGAAAGTACTCGACCCACCCGCAGAGAAGTAAATGCAAGCCAGAAGCTTCAGCAGTCTAAGTTCAAGCTCCAAAGTCCGTTTATCATGAAAATCCATCTAAGTGGAGTCTCAGAATTTATTCAGAGACTTGCAACAATTTCTATACAAAGCAACTCTTAAAAAAGACATGTAGAAAAGAACAATGCTAGAATGCAAACCTCCTCAACGAGATCGCCGGCAATGCCTCTGATCACTTCACACAGATTGTTTTCAGTAAAAGACTCATTGATCCAGAAGCTCATGTCCTTGTAACAAGGAGGAAACTGCCACAGGAAAATCATTTCCATAGATTAAATTGTGGGAGGATTTCCATAGTAGGTTACTAACTAAAGTAAACGATAACTCTTCCAACTTAACCGTGCAAAACCCTGTATTTCTTGGGTACTGGTGATGAAAGTTTTCTTGATGACCACTCGTGCATCAAATTCTCATATGGATATTCAAAATTAAAGGAATACAAACAAACCAAAGCTAATCCTACCTTTGAAAATGGCTTGAATTTGACACCAAGCTGGCCTTCAGAGAACTGAGAATCGAAGCACAATACAATACTCATATAATCTGGTCCACAAGGATCTCCCACAAAACTTGCGCTGCATAAATAGTCAAAGTAATAAAGGACATGCAAGATCTAAACCAGAAATTACCTGAGAGGTAAATCGCTCATCAGTTGTCCAGAAAAGCCGAATATCTGGTATGTCAAATAAAACCATAGCAAGTCGCTCTAATCCAAGTCCAAATGCCCAAGCAACATTATTTGAGTTACCACTTCTCTTCAGAATTTCTTGTTCAGTAACACCACAGCCCAAAACTTCGAGCCACTTTTCCTGACGCAACGAATGATAAGCAAATGAGATGCAATTCCCTGTTATTAAAATCTGTCGACTGTCACCAAGCAGTCCAATCAGTACATTAGCAACATATTAAAAAAAAATAAAAATCTAAACAGAGTCTTCAGTCCTAGTTCAATCAACCCTACAGAAAAGCAGTACCGCTATCATAGATAGTCACTGGTTGGGAATGATAATGCAATATCAAGTAGAGGAAAAAGAGTAATTATGTTGAAGTAACAGGCTTCTTCTAGAAGGTTGTCGATTGTTTATGTTGTCTCTGAACTCCACAACATAGAGAGCAACAACATTTGTTTTAGCTCTCACTTTCCTTGGAGAATAAGGATAGACACTACAAGCACGCATTTTGTCCTTTTGGATGTAAACTTCAACTGCATACTTTGAACTTGTTTTAGAAATAAAAGCTTACGTTCACCACCCAATGAGTGCAAAATTATTGTAGCTGCACATATTATTCAGCACCAGTTAAAGTAGCTCAGACCCCTGTTTTGATACATATTTACAGCATATAGGACCAATCACACTACTGTAGGAACATAGATTATTTGTACTCTCCACTTAGAGATATATCATGAAAAAATTGTCAAAACACTGGAAGATGATATGCTGCAAGAGAAAAGTAGTAGACAGAAATAACAGCTAACTTCCACCTAAAAAGGGGAAAAAGGATCTTTTGAAGTTGTCTTCTTCGTTCTTATACTTGTTCTCTATATTACTTTCAAAACTTATGGTCATTGCATTACAGAAAAATTGTTTGCCTTTATGAGTAAATGGTTATTTTCCCATAATCAAGCTCATGAGAAGGCAAGACTCGTACCTGAAAATATATCTCAAGCTCAAATGATGGATCAGTAAATGGGAAATATGTATCAATCCAGCGCATTTCAACAGCACCTAAGAGTTCCAATGTACTGGAATGGTGAGAATATAATTCTAAACATAGCAGAGAAGTGTGGTAATCAAAAACAACTTTGGATTGCTTCATTGAAAAAATCATCTCAAATTTTCTTCAATGAAAGGACAATAGAAGTCAATCACTGTAGCACACTATTATATTCTAAAAAATGACACGAGCTTATGGCATCATTCTGCAACCTGAACATATTATTGGAATCATTCCAAACTCCATTAAAATTACAAAAAAATACACCACTTCCTCTGTACCATAAGAAGTTCCTAGTCAGGGCATCATCTTCCATTTCTGCCAGTTTCTATTGCATATGAGACATCATATCTACCTTAATGGCAAACTCTACACTACCCATTTCTAGTTTCATGGAAGCACAACACTTTATATAATAGGCTTTCAAGCTTCCCAAGTAAACTTACCAAATAAGTGGCGTGCCAATCCTTCCAAACATTTCTTTAAATCCTCTGCTGCATAAGCAGTGCCATCCTGGCCAGATGACTCCCAATCATTCGGAGAAAAAACACGAACACCTTCCATCTGTATAATTCATCGCAAATTCAAAACCAACACTCGAGAGAATAGTGCTCTGCGATTCTGCTATATACATCTGACGCAAAAGTAGATGGCGCTTCATGATATAGAGAAAACCTGATGAAAAACTGGGTAGTGCGTTGAGTCAATAGAATCTCTTCGATAAACATCTCCCGTAACAAGGAATTGTGTGTAACCTTTGCTTAAAAGCTCTGCTTGATGAGCACTTGTATGGCACCTCAAAACTGTTTGAGGGTCAATGTAATATGTGTCATTGTAGCTCCGGCTTACATGATCGGCAGGAACCAGTACATCATCAAAATTCTGCACGACAGGGTTTTCAATGAAGCTAGCTCTGTGAGAACAATTTAATTTGCAGCCTTAAATCTAAAAAAAGTGTAGAAATGTTAAATAAAGCACTGCATTTTAATATGGCAACCACCAAATTCTCATATAAACATTTGTAATTAGCAGCATATCTTGGCAGATTTAACCAAAAGATTATGCATTTCACATGTTTGTTTGTTAAACTTTGACCCTAAATCTCGAAAACTTACCAGAAGCATCTCAAGGTAATAGTTTAACATAGTTGACTGCAACATTCCATACTTCAGGGTTGCCAGTACAATAACACCCATACTTGAGGATGATATGATGATCATTCAATAATATAACTCATAACTGATTTTATCCTCAGATTTCTTCTTAGTTTCACATCTAGCCACACGATCAATTTCTATCAACCAGCAAAGAATCCGAAACAAGACAATAAGGATGCTTAAGCTGCAGCCTCTTGTGTGTCTAAATAATCAACAAGCATATTATTCTAGTCATGCACTGAAAAAGACAAACAAATCCTTCCAAGTAATTCGACTCCTCACCAAGAAATTGAAGATCAACAATCAAAAGAAATCACCATTCCGGTCAATCAGTTAACATGAATAGACAAGATAGAGAAATACTAATCAATCAAGTGATTGAGCATCAACCATGGATATGGCTTATTTCCTTATCCCATAAGGAAGATTGTTATATGATGCGCACCATATTCAGGTTCACTTTGTGTTGCTATATCAATAGATGAGCTCACAATGGATGAAAGCTTGTCAAAACCAGCGTCTTAAATACCGGACCACACGAGCTAGTTCAACTGGTTCGACCGAATAGCGGTTTGACTTCCAGTCCAATTTGTGGTCCTATGCTGGCTCTGGTAAAATACAGTTAAGAACTGACCAAACCGGTCCCAACGTGCCAAACTGGTTGTGCCATTTTGATGCAAACCACTTCATTTGACTGATTCCTTGATTCAATAATAAATAATGAAGGATAGCAGGTCCAGGTTCGAACCCCTGAACCAGAGTGGTGAAGAATGCATGCATCCAGCTGCCCTAAGCATCATCACATGACTATTTTTGGCAAATAGTGCTTATTCTATAGTTACTTCCTTCACTGAAAATGATTTGTCAGGTAATAATCCACGAGTCTCAATCCTGCATCCTAGCAAAATAATTGTGATGCTTGAGCTGCTGGGTTGAGCAAAAAAATTTGTCATATTAATGTATCATATTACATATATTTCCACATTTTTTGAACCGGCCAGTTTTACTGGTTCCCCCCAATTGGTCAGACCACAAAACGGTCAGCCTCCGATATGGCCACCAGTGCGGTTTTCTAAACATGGATCATAACATTAACTTAGTGGAAATTATAATGATCGCATCTGATATATAGAACCTAAGGCCCTTTATGATGAAGAAACCAGGGAGACCTAGCCTTGTGCATAGGCACCATCAACAGTATAAGACTCTCCAATTATACAATGGAAAAGGGGTCATGGTCTAAGAAGAGCCCAACATCATCCTGTTGTTTCCTCTGTCAGGATAAAAAATTCCTTTGTGATTCTTTAGTGGGCTTTAGCCTACATGACTTTTTATGTTGGACACCACAAATAGCACATTGTTTAAAATCTACCCAGAAATAACATTCATTTCTTTCCATGTATCTGTTAGGCTGTCGTAGCATGGAAATAAACTAATATAATAAACATATTGAAGGGAGGACCTTTAATTGATATGAGAAATGCATAAAGGAAACCTCCATATGATTATACTCTTTTGATGTAAAATCTAGTGAACCCCATGACAACATTTTCCTGGTTCTTGCACTGCCTTGTATATGTAAGAGTTGCCATTCTTAGAGGCCTACTTCTATGCAGAACCTTCTCTCATATACTAATATTAACTTGATATACAAAATAGATGAATAGATCCACACCTAACTCCTTCTGTTGATAGTGGTAGGATCAACTCATATGGCCTCATCTTGCTGATGGAATGAAAATATAATAGAAATCATTTTTTAGAGTTGCATAATTATTCTCAAGAACCAAGAAAACCAAAAAAACAGAAGCAGCAGAAAAGCCATCAAATCCCCTCAGGAACAAAATTAACAGTCGCTTCGCTACACATAAGAATATACGTTGACAGTTCCTTCATGTTGGAACATTTCCAGGCAAACACCTAAATACTCACAAGAGACTCAATAACATCATGATTTTTTTAATCCATGAAATTATGCCATAGGAAGTACACATAAAAGCTAGATTTGAAGAACAAGATCGAAAAATCTGAAGTTAAGATAATAATTTTAGCTTTTATTTGTGCAACATTAATCTGAAATTCAACTTTTGTAGAAAGATGGGAAGTAGTAAAAAAACATCAAGATGGCTCCAGCTGAAAAAGAACTTGATAAGAAGATCCCAAGCATAAACACTTAGGTTACATCTGGTCGTTCGGATTTCTAACCAAGATAGGACTAGATAGGATAAGATAGAATAGGATAGGATATGAAATTCATGGATTTTTGTTATATCTTATCTACTAATTGATGATTGCAATAATAATAAAGTCAGATATATTCACATCATATTACGTACATTGTTTGGTATAAATGACATATTAGTATAAATAAACAAAAAAATTTACAAACGGAAATGATAAAAATCTCTTGCGATACTATTGCCTACTTCATTTTTATTTGATTTTCCTCTCTTTTTTAATTAATTTCTTTTTTATTTCTTTCTTCCCCCTCCATCATTCTCTAATAAAATTTTATTAAATAGTAAATTATACAAATATACCTAAAATATCTAAAATATGTAATAACTATAAATATATATTTATATATATGTATTGAACTTATATTATGAAATATAATTAAATTCGAAAATATAAAGAAAAGTAAGATTAAATTAAAATAATTAAATTGTTACTTTTTATTATTTTGAATTTCTTATATTAGAATTCAAATATCGTTTATATTGAAATATAATTTTAATTTTGTTAATTTAAGAAATTTGTTATTCGAGAAAAATAACTTTTTATTAGGGATGTTAGAAATTCTATTCACCTTTATTCCACCTCCCCCATGAGATAATTTTATCCGGTTTACATTCCTTTATATCCGACTTTATCCTGTCTTGAGCAAGCACCAAACGTAGGATAAAATAATATCTTGAATTTTATTCCGACTGCCAAATGCAGCCTTAGAGATCTTGCTCTAAAGAGAGGAATCAAAATGCGGTCACAACTCAGCAAACATTTTCAACAATTGCTCAATCACAAGTGGCACACCATTAGGAAGAATATCACTCGGTGGCACGAGGCCTACGACAAAGACACTTCGATGTTTGGTGTGATCTAACAGCATGATTGCTTAAATTGAAACTGTCTTCCTTCCGATCATAGAAATGATAGTATCACTTCCTAGTCATCTCAAATATGAATTGAGGAGCTTTTCCATTCACAAGAATCTGGATGACATTCTTTTGATAATTGTGTTTTAGCAGGAATGAAATGCTAATATGCCAAAAACATTTTATTCATTAGAACTTGAATGAGAAGAACACTACACACAAGTTCCACAATTGCACTTCTTATCAAAATAAAAGTAAAAAAGACAAAAAGAAAAGGATCAAATTCAAAAGAACAATTATGAGACAGGCAGAAAGACAGAGACAAAAAAATATCAACAGTTTACTGAGAGACTCACCAAAGAAAACCATACATATCCTAGCTTTCATGATTGATTAGATTATATCAGATTGTTTGACAAGTTTGCAGCCTGACCTGTTTTACAGTGACGATTGGACAGAGATCATCAAACTTGTCAAACTTGTTCTCGTAATTAGAATCAAAGTAATTATGTATTGCATTCTTCAAAATTCCTATTGGATGTTGGCTCCTTCTGTGAAGCTGCTGTCCGAGTTTTGTAAATATAGTGTCTGGGATATTGTTTGTAGGCTCATCTCGCACGACATCTGCAACCAACCAAATGGTCAACCATTAGAAAATCTAACAGCATTACAGAATTTGCATTCATGATCTATAAGGCCATTTCAGAGAAGCTGCCTATCCTGAAACCATGTACTTCCTCATCAGACAACATAAGGACAGGGATAAGCTCACCAACCAAGCAAGATTCTTATAAAGAGAAACCTAATAATCCTCTAACTATACTTAAAAAATAGTCACAGGATACAGTCCTCCATTGAAAAACTTCAATCTGTTCAATATACTTCACAAAACTACCATGCCACACCAATTTAGGCATGTTTGAACGACCAAAGAACTACAATTGGGATAAAATAGTTATAACAACCTGAAGGAAAACAAAAGGCACCTGCAGTCATTCCAATATAATTATAAGCTCATGAGTAAAAGGATAGTCATAGACTTAATAGCTCATGAATACACATTATTAAATCACTACTGTGATGATGAAGGTGATGCTGCATACACAAAACAAGGAATTCGCATAATCAAGCATCCATTCACTTTGTCAGTTCATCATAACTACCGAAACATAACAAAACTAAGAGAATAAATCAATTTGTCAGTTCCATACATATGCATGAGCATTGCAGATGCTCACAATAAGACAATGAAGAGAAACACAGAGCCCAGCATTCCCAACAGTTTACCAGTTAGGTAGCATTAGAGAACTAATTGAAGAACAAGACTAAGTGGACCTCACTTTTTGCAATAGATAAAAATAAACCAAGTGCAAACTTTACCTTTTCTCCAAAACTTACTAAAACAAAACGACTACAAGAATTCATCTTTCCAGGTATTAGTCTAATTGTGCAACTGTAATAGGAAAACCAACACTCCAGCACATATACAGTTCCAATCACAGAGCCCCTATCCAATAAAATCACTCAGTAGCCATGAAACAGCAAAGCCAAGGTAATTTGTAATTCACTAAGAGAATTTAGAGTAATATGAAAAGAGAATTGGGTGTGAGAAAAAGAAATCAGAGTGAAGATGAGCTTATGTGGCCTTACAATTCAGCCATAGTCACATCCCACTCACAAGACAATCGCATAATAGAAAATACCTAGTCAACCCTAACTAGCTGATACTTCAAAACAAATAGAAAATAACAAAATCAACACCTATTGCTAGCATGCTAAAATCATGCCATCACTTACAACACCATGGATCATGACACTATCCACACGACAAAATCTTCCTTGTGCTTAGGGAACGCATTATGGATATGACTCCGTATATTTACTATTTTCTCCAAAAGCACACCTTCTTCACTCCTTTAGAGTACTTCATGCTTCAACCAAGACCTTTAAAATTTTCTTTCCAAGACTCATACCTTGGCTTGGCTATAGAGCCACCTGTTTATAGCTCGACATTCTCAAACAACAGGTGCTCTTCAAGTCCCACTACAGGTGAGAGAGTTATAAAGTGAGCATTGAAGTCTTCTGGTGGCTATAGTCTAGAGAGATAAGGCAGTGCACACAACTTCACAATTTCCCTCTTGACTATGCACCTGAAGTAGCTGTTTTACAGTTGCAGAAAATTCAGGTTGTTAAGGACCCTCTACTTGTTTGCTACTAATGTCGTTCCAACTTCATTCAAATGACTGGAATAATGAAATTGTTGGAGCAGATAACTAATTCCAATTTGAGAAGGAAATATGTACAAGGAGCTTGTCCATGTAAAATTTCTTGTCCCCCACTTGGAGAACCTAAAGACGATTAAGAACCACAAGGTGTCACAGCAACATGTCTCATCATCACTCTGCCCTTTTGATTTCTGGTAGAAGAGCAAGCAAGTTGCAATACGTCTCCTGTTTTATCACTAGGCAAGACATATGTACGGAAGCCAATTTGCTTACGCTTCCAAGTACATCTGAAGAATAGGAACGCTGTTGACCCAATGTTAAAATCCTGCATTGTGCGGTTTACGACATCAACACTATAGGTCCGCAAGGAACCTAAGATGCAACAAAACACAATTTCATAATGTCGTTGTAAACTGAGCATAACATAACTTACCCATCTTGGGTCCTCAATTTTGAATATGGTAGGCTAACTTTTAAATAAGCGAATATTCAAACTCTGTCCATGGTTCAGTTGGATAGACCCAACTGCCTAGCACCTCAAAGTCTTCAAGCAAACACTGATGCACAAGGTTGTTGCTGATGTTCCTACTATAAAGCATATATTCATCCCCAAAAAGTACAGAGTTGAACACAATCCATACCTTCAGGAAAAGTACATTGCAAAAAGGCATGATATCACTCCAGTAGAAAAGTAGGTCAACAACTAGTGATTCCACCTCTTTTGGACCAGTATTGTGCACGTTCCAAGAAGCCTTTCTTTCTGTTCAACATGGTCTATGAAGAAAGCATTATTAACCAACTTCAAACGATTGAGTCCCTCATCATTTATTCCAAGACAGAGTGCCAGCATATGTGATGACTGGTGCCTTTGCAAGAGGAACACCCATTTCATAATATCACCCTAGCAAAGACCACGCAATTGCACTACCCGCATATCTCGACAGTAATCAGGTCTGTCATGCTAATCTCAATAAGCTGATCCATGCCCATCAGCAGACTGATGCAAATAAGCTCCTAGTGATCTGCCTTCCCAGGAAATTCAACGCTGGCCAAACGAGCTATTACTTCCGTAAAGTGGATGAGCTCCAAACTAGACAACTTCTCACAGAAAAGAAAACCCATTTCCTTGACTAATTGACCATCATGAGTATAGTGAGCAATGATAGAATGGAACGGCAGAGTGCAAGCAAAGCTCAACAAAATGGTTTGGATACTCCTTCACTCTTAGTCCTTCTCAGAACTTGTTAACCATATTAACTATCTATCTGCTTCAGTTACAGTGGGATAATATTTTGACTCCTTTTACCATTGTGGATTAACCACCCTGCTTGTAAGTCAATGAGACAGCTAAAAGCATTGACGAGTCTTCCCCGTTTAGCAAACATAGCATTTGGGCACAAGCCAATTCTTTTCCCAATTATCACTTATTTGTCTTGTATGACTGAAAGTCGTTAAACTAGGACTGGTCAGAAGATCACTAATGCCATCTCCCAATCCTCCTCCAGAATTTTATCAAACAGGTTTAACACCATACTCGGCAATCTCTGTCCAGGTGTACCTAAGCACAATGGCACTACAGAGAACCATGTTTTCACATTCAATAATTCTTTTAAGATAACACTCCAGAGTGAACAAAGAGGCAAGTTTTTTTTGCCTTGTATCGAACAACAAAGAGGCGAGTTTTTTTTTGCCTTGTATCAAACAACAAAGAGGCAAGTTTTTTTTTTTTTTGCTCAACAAAGAGGCAAGTTTTAACTCATGGACAAAAGGCTTACTTATTACATTGCCAAACACCATTCGTCATCACAGAATTACTCAAGTGTCGAATCAAGAATCAATTCCCAGGATTACGCATGCGAACACGAACTCTGAATTCTATTTATCGAACCAACCACGACCGCAAGAAAGAATCGGCGGAAACCAAACGAACCCACGAAACAAGAACGCACCACCAACCCAATACAGCCAGCCATCCTTACCGTCTCTAGCGATCTTGACGCCACCTCGCTCAAGCACCGAAGCGACGGGAACCCTCCATTTCTGGCGGCGAACCTTGTCAGCAGCAGAAGGAAACGCCGAGGAAGAAGAAGCGGCGGTCGCGGACGACGAGTAAGGCGCCGAGAACGCGGTGAAGCTCCTCCCGCCGTTCCGGTGGAGAAAGAGCAGGGCTTTGGAGAAGGCGGCGGAGTGACCAAACGCGACGGCCACCGCCATCTTCTCTCTCTCTCTCTCTAACCCAAGATCGGATTGGGTCTGTGACTCTGGGGTGGAGTGTCAATCTCAGTAGAGATTTTAGTGGGTAATGTTCTTGTGGGGGTGTTTCTGGACAGCAATGCCAAGGCACGAAGCAAAACAGAGGGCGATTGGCAAGCCAAACCAGGGTCGGCTTTGAATTTCCCCTTAGAAGACCCCAAAATATTCTTCCCGTAAAATAAAAAATAATAATAATTATGCATTGATAATGTTCCTGCTCTTTTTTCTTTTGATTTTTGTAATAGAAAAATAAGAAAAACCCATTTGATAATGTCAGTTATTTTTTTTTTTTGAAATAGAAAAGTGAATGGGAAATAAATTTATAATGAAAATAAAAAAAAAGGAAAAAATAGTTTCATGTTCCGAAAATAATTTCTAGAAGTAAGTCATTTTTTTCTTATCTCATTCTTTCTTGCCACTCTCCACCCGCTACCCATCACCGGCCGCCATCCGTCGCTACATTTGCTCACCGTCATCTGCCAACTATCACCAACTATCCACCGCCACCCGCCGACCAACCATAGGAGGAAGAAGAGAGGACAAAAAGAAAAATCTCAAAAAATTATTATAAATTAAAAGAAATTCTATGTTACAAAAAAATTATGGATCATATCAAATACATTCCTATTTATTTTCAATTTCGGGATTATTACTTAGAAATGGATCCAATGAGTAGAAATAGAAAAGAACTATTTGTGAAAAGAAATTGTTCCGAAATGTTACAAAATGACACAAAAACAACTTTTCATTTCTTCGCAAAATTTAAACTAATATTCTTATTATTATTATTTTTTTTGTGGTAGTTTCCGATGCTTCAATCTAAGTTGTTGTAAGATTTAAACTAAACAAAAAGCAAAAAATAGAAGTCTATCCAGGTTTTCAACATTCAAAATACTACAATACCAATATGTAAATGTATTACTATATTAATTTTTTTTCATGATTCTTGCAATTCAACATTTCTTCTCATTTTTGAAATATTTTTTATACAAGTTCTCACAAATACTAAGGGTGTGTTTGTTTGTATTTCTGTTAAAAAATTATTTCGGGAACATAAATAAAAAAAAAAAAAACTATTTATGTTCCGGAAACAATTTTTGACCAAAAAATGTGTTTGGTAAACTTATTTCGGAAAAAAAAAAGAACCGAAACACGTTTAGTAAATTTGTGTTCTTTTTTGTTTCTTTTAATTTTTTAATATTTTTATTTTATTTTTCCTTTTTTTCTTCTTTTGGCCGATCGCCGGCCTCGGCCATGGCTAGTGCCGACCATGGTGGTGATTGGTTGACGAGGGTCGGCGGCCTCACCCGGCCACGACGAGGCTTGGCGATCCAACCAGGCCGAGCTCACCCAGCCACCAATCGCTTGGCGGTGGCCCGGCAAGGCCGAGCCTTGCCGGTGGCCGGGTGAGCTTGGCCTCACTAGGGGCGGCGACGCTCCGGCGAGATCACCGGCCCTCAAT
Organism: Eucalyptus grandis; assembly: GCF_016545825.1. Classification (NCBI taxonomy): domain Eukaryota; kingdom Viridiplantae; phylum Streptophyta; class Magnoliopsida; order Myrtales; family Myrtaceae; genus Eucalyptus; species Eucalyptus grandis. Next base: position 41,113,526 of record NC_052614.1, read on the forward strand.
GGCATCACCGGCCCTCGACGGCTAGTCACCGGTCATGGCCAAGGCCGGCGACCGGCCAAAGAAAAAAAATAAGAGAGAGAAAATTTGTTCTTAAAAATTGTTCTAGAAAAAAAAAACAAGTTTTTTTTTTTGTTTCGTGTTTCTGTTCCAAATGTATTCCCGAGAACAAAAAAAAAAAAGATTTGGAACAAAAACGCAAACAAATGCGTTTTTTTTTTTTTTGTTCTCGGGAACAAAAAAACAGAATTTTTGTTCATAAACAGAAAAAATGAACACAAACATGCAGGCCCTAAGTAATTAATTTAGAAAATTTTACATTTTTTTATGCATTGACTTTCCCGAATTATCAATGGAGATTTTATCCACCGAGTAGCAAGCCGTACTAAATGAATCAACTAAGAATCTCTCCCTCATGTCAAGTTAACCATCACTAACTCAAATATAATATGGATAACCAAATAATGTTTAATATGGATTTGTTAGCAACGACATCTAATTGTTGTTAGTGGAGGTTTATACACCAAGTAGCGATCCATATTAAGTGCATCCACCTAACATCTCTCTCTTGTATCATGTTTAATTATCACTCTCTCGAAACATGCTTCGAACATACATGGATGGTCAAATATTAATTAAAAGGACATCCATTCGTCAGCAATGTTATTAGACGTCTTATTGTTGTCGGCGAAGGTTTATCCGCCGAATGGCGAGCTGTACAAAGTACATCCGTCAAGCGTCTCTCGAGAAAACAACCACTAGAGAGTGTATTATAGGCTATGATTATCAACTTTGTAATCTAGTTCACTGGCACCAACTTTTAAGGAACAAGACTTGCGGAATTCATCAAACAAACTCCGTGAAAAAACTCAATATTACTGCCAATCCGCAAATGCTTTTTTCTTATTGGTTTGCCTTTCAGTCAAAAGGCTCCATTGCCTAAATCTAATGACGACATAAACTCAACAACCCAGCACAAAACGCCTGAGGGAACGTGGTATGCTAATTTTAACATTTATTATTAAGGATTTTTATTCGTTTTGAAAAAAATATCACATTTTCGAAAAATATTTTTTAAGAAGCCATTTTTCAAAAGGATGACTATATTTTTCGGTATTTGTCTCGAAACCTGAAATTTAAGTAGAAAATATTTTTCATTATTTTTTATCTAATTTGATTTTTGAGGAAAATTAACAAAAAAAACTTGAATTTTAATATTTTTAATTCACCAAAAAATGTAAATTTAAATTTAAATTTAAATTTTCATATATTTTTAAAATGGAATTTTTCTATATTTTTATTTTTGAAAAATCGAATTTTTATTGTTTTTAATTTTTCTTTTCCTTCCTCCTTCCTCCTCCTTCCTTTTCAGTGTACATGGCGGTGATATAACTCACAGAAAGAATTCCAAGAAAAAGGGGAGGCAGAGAGATGAAGAGGACGTTATTAAAACGGGAACTACAAAATCTGCACTAATATCACCATTTCATTCCACCACGTACATCCCCAACCGAAGCATACGCATATTACTCCAAGAAGTAAACCTAACCAAAAGAAAACGAAAAGCCAAACGAAAAACCAGTAGAGAGAGAAAGCTTCGGGCCCAAAAGCGACGGCCAATCAATGGTAATTGACGCGCTTGTTCTTGAACCTGGGAACGGCCTTGACGGCGGGTTGGTACGTGACCCTCTTGAACTTCACCTGGGTCGAGTACACGTCGGTGCAACCACTCCACTTGTCGTCCACCTTCACGGTGGACTTGTACTTCACCTCCTCCTTGAAGCCCGCGCGCCCCGTGGTCCTGTCCACGAACCCCTCGGCCTTGTGCTTCTTGTCGAACTGGGTCGCGAACCCGCCGCCGAACACGTCGTGGTGCGAGCTCCGAGTCGTCCTCTCCACCTCGGCACAATCGGTAATCAGAGGTCTCTTGTTGGAGGGCTTGGCCGGGGGCTGTGGAGGAGGGACGAGCTCCACGATGCCGCAGCAGTGGAGCTTCGGATTGTCAGCCATGGCTGCTTCGACGGGAGAGAGAGAGAGAGAGAGAGAGAGAGAGAGAGAGCGCCCTTGACTCGAGCCTGGGGTGTGGATTTATAGCGTGAGGAAGTCAAGACTGATAAGATCAAGGAATGAAGAGTTCGCCAGGAGAGATCAGCTAGAGAGGGAGACGAAGGGATTTGGGGGATTCAGTGAATGCAGAGAGCATCTTTCGGGGGACATTGATGAAGAAGCATCGGAACTCGTTCGGCCCGGTTGGGTGGGAGCGATGTCCCATTTCTTGATTCCAAGAATTGTCAAGAACATTCAGATGCAAAGCATCGGAGGTGCGTAACGGAAGAAGCGGGACCGTATCTAGGTTATGTTTCTGCACCATACAGCCAAACGGCAAACGTACTTTTTTGATAATCTATTAGACGACTAACGTATATCTTGTGTGATACGTATGATACAACAAAATATCTTACACTTTCGAGGGGACTCACATAAAATAAAAGATTATCATGCATTGTTGTTGACCTTGAGTACGGCAAATTGTTACATGAGTATCATATAAAATTTTCAATTTATAACGGTGCGATTAAATGGTGCACATTTCCATCGTAATGTCTATGATATAAAAAAATGGCATACTACGGTTTTCGCCCGGAATTCGGTGTTACGTTGTGCAGTCATATTGAAAAAGGTTATTTATTTATGAAGATATGACATAGAATGGTACAAATTTACAACTATCATAAGATAATAGAAATCATGTACTATCATATTTTGGCCTTTAGGTGTGATCAAACTTCGTATGCCTTACTAGAACGTGGTATTATAAAAGGTAAAAGACGACTGGCCTTACGTACAACAGAAATAATACGTGTGGTAAGATGTCATCTAATAAATAAATAAAATATTTTCCAGCTTAAGCATTTTGAATGTCGTACGTCTTGGGAAAACACAGTATAATTACAAAAAGAGACATATGAAAATTGGCCTTAAGCATTCTAGCGAGACACCACATCTACCACTTAAAAAAGTCAGAAAAATGTGCCCGTTTCTAGAAATTTAAAGTTTCTTATTTTACTCTAAAATCATGTAATTTTAAAATATTTCAATTTTCAATTCTACCCTCAACACATTGAAGAAAACATCTAATACAAAACATTGTCCTCTCCAATTTAAATCCTCAACAAGTCTATTGTATATAGTTTAAGCCAAGGGCTGTAAGAATGTTCGTTCCCGTACTTGTCACGTTGTATTTCTCTTTATTTCATGGGTTGGGACACATGCCGATATTTTTGGCACGTGGCCACATTCGACCAATGATCTATCTTACCTAGTATGTCATCCTCACACATCTATCTTTCATTGAGTTTAGAATTTAAATGAATAAAGAGAAGGGATCTCAAAAATGTTCTCAAATGATACAGTTTGTTTTGAACATATATTCGCCAATGATATAATACTTTCATCTGAATGAACCAAATCTATTTTACTAAGAATGATGGATCCTTGCAAATTGATTTACACGTCGTATCCAAGTTGATTTATTGTAATGCCTGTATAATTTTTCAATGCATTTTGCATAAGAATTATGAGAAAAATGAAAACAAGCTATGATAGAGAGTGCGGAAAATTATCTAAAAAGTCCTAAAGCTATCATACAAAGGCCAATTTAGTTTTAAAACCTTTTTATTGTGTCAATTTAGTCCTAAATCTTTTAATAATTTGTCAAATTAGCTCTAAATCTTTTGATGATTTGCCAATATAATCATTTCTACCAAACATCCAAATAATAAGTTTAGAACTAAATTAGCAAATCGTCAAAAGGTTTATTACTAAATTTGCATAATTTAAAAGTTTATGACTAAAATGGCCTTCATATAATATGTTTATGACTTTTTGGACAATTTTTTGTAGAATATGGTGTTTTGACTCTTCACGCACTGGTGGCATTGTGACATAGTCCCATTTAGAGATGGTCTCTAGTTGACATATAACAGTAAGTGAAAACACGAGCACTTCAGGTTCATGCAGCAAGCTGTTCCATGTTTTTGCTCCTTATTTCGACTCCTTGTCATTGATTACTCGTTAGACTACAACAGTTGCAGGTCTTGTGTTATACAATCAATTTGACATTTGTTTCAGGCATTTGGCAGATGCTCCTTACGAGCGACAGCATGAGATTCAGATGGATGATTTCATCATTCAGCCAAGTTTTAAAACTGGGATGCAATAGTTGTCCACCTTAGCTTCGTGATAAAAACGCATTGGTCTAATTCGTGGCGCTATGTACTCTATGAGATGCTTTCTTTGCCTGCGATCACGCGAAATACAAAACCTCGTCAGATAAGCTGAGTGTGACAGCAGAATAGTCCAATACGGTTAGTCTACTGTTTGTCACTTCTTCTTCCAATTGGTGCATAATGTCACGATGGCGAGTGACAATGCTTGAACCAGTTTTGCAGCTATAATCCTGGACCAGAGACCCTGCAGTTCCAATTTGCTAAACTAAGCAAAGCAAATATCATAATAACATCATCCATGATAAGTTAGTGTAGAGGAACATATCTGGTTTTTACCTTCCCACCGAGGTGACAAGCAAAAGCTTGGAATACGGCAAACGGAATGCCCACCAAATAGTTGGCACCCAAATTAATCAAAGTACCAACCTATTAAATTCCACATCCTGGACAAATGTAATCTGTAAAATCATAACAGTCATAGTACCTGACCAAAGATTTTGTTTCAGACAAAGGAGGATTTGGGAGATTTCATTATTTGCCATCTTCAATTGCTAATTATCAGGATCGGTAGTAACGGTCAAACCCAGTTGCACTATTCAATTGCGAGAATAAGCAGAGTTCCGGGGTACCGCAGAGAACGGACTGAACACCATCGAAGCAGTGGGAACATGCAATCAGCACCAGCAGATCTCCGACATATTTCACCACTTTTTCTTCTTCTTCTGTGCTATAGAGGTAGCCCCATGCTCTTCGACCCAAGATCATGAGAGTACCCATGGTCAAGCCTTCGGTGGAGAACATGATTAACGAGACACAAATAAGCAAACAGAGCTTGTGGTCTCCCAGCACTGAGTTCATTTGAAATTCTTGTGCTAGGACAAATAATGATATACAGAGTGGGACACAAATATTGTTATTACATGATATCTACTGAAATAATGACGATCAGTGCCTTAGCCTTACTTTATTGAGCCACTGAGACCAAAAGGCATCATGTAAACGAAGCAACCGGTGTTTAGGCTAAGACAGACACAAGAATATTAGGATAAATTCATTTAGAAAATTGATAATTGATGCCTATTGTTGAGCCTCTAACTTGTATGCTTCCCGTCAACATAAAAAATTGTGTAGTGCAGATGTATCTGATTGAGAGGAGTGAAGTTTCAAGTTTTGTATTAGGAAGAAGTCCTGACAATAGGACCATCATCTCGAAGGACCAACTCTGTAAGCTGTTGCTGCAATGAAACTACCAGAAACGTAATTTTTAATTGGTTCGTCTTATAGAAATCGTGGAAACAAAAAGAAGATAATCCGAGATGCAGCAAGAGTAGGGATTACTGTTTAGAGCCAATTAATAAGACGGTGCATTCCCTTCTATTCTAAAAGAATGTCATGAACATGTACTAGATTAACAGTGATAATTTGTCAGTTTTAGATGTCAACCTATTATTTTTATGAAACTATTGTTATTATAGCTCGCTAATGAGTCTGAAAAAAATGATGTCAGTATAATCAATTTTCTTGAACTCCCTTAGTGTCCTTTGTTAAGCAAAAGTAAACTAGGAGAAGCACAAAGCTTTGAGAAGCACCAGAGCATGACAGCAGAAGGAATTGCTAACTTAAGAAACCCGGGAATCCCATGAAAGGCCTCCTTGGAGGAACCGGTCCAAGTTCTTTTACAAGACGGTAAATTCTGACATATATTGCCAGTAACAGCATGTTTTTCCAGTACGAGATTGCATTTGCCAAAGCAGAGCCTTTGTTTCCGAGTCCAGACTCAAACACCAGAAACTGACATATGAAAATGTGCAGCTATGTAGTAATCACTGAACTGATCATCATCGGAATGCCATTGTTCTGCATCTGCAGGAACTTGGCGTGGCATTGAAGGAGAGCACATACAAAAATGCTGGGGATCATGAAGCGAGCATCTGTCCCTACCTCTGCCAGTAAATTGGGATCTTGCTTGAAGAAGAGAAGGATTTGGTCTGCATTGGCCAATAAGATTGTTGATAGAATGCTAGCTGATAGGAGAACAATCATAGCCCTCTGCATGTGGATACCGAGACTGCAGCACTGCTTAGCTCCATAGGAACTGGCCACAAAATGTATCCAACGCACTTGCCATTCCTACCTGTTAGAATGATGAAATGATACAAAAGCACAATCATCTATGAAATAATGTTTGGAACAATTCATTCACATTGACAAATGAAATTCCAGAAGTTCATAGATATATTGTAGAAACCTACTCTGTGGCATGCTTGAAGCAGTCAGATGGACTGAATTGCCATAATTAGCATGTATCCAAATGCACAATCAATTGCAACACTGGACTTAGGAGAGGGGAGGAGGGGAATTATGCCTGTCTCTTGTCCCAAACAATCACATAGAAATGTGCATGATAGATTTCCTATTTCATGACGAACGCCAACATTTACATCTAGCTAGAGGGAAAAGAATCATACGGCAACTAAGCATATTAAGAGATGACATGTTTAGCAGATTAATCTTTGTCAAACTGTAAGAATCTTGAAGGAGCTAAGGTAACTGGCAGTACATTGTTATCCCATTTACTAACAGCTTTTGGGAACAACCATCCTGTCTTCGTTTAGCAGCGAACTCAAGGATGGCCTTTTATGTATGAGCCGAAAAGGGGGTATCCATAGATACCAACCAAACTAGCTAGTCAGTGGTTTTCTATCACTTGGAAACCATAGCCAGATTATGTCAAGACCTTGGATACTGTAAGACTTGGTACGATCCTAATCTCAATGCTGAAATTCTTTTATTTCTTTGTGCGACTTGCTGCTCCCAGAAATGCAGTCAGTGAAAGGAATGGCTTATCCATTTGGTTTAATTAAAACTGGGTGAAGTCATGTATCTTACCAACAACTAAAGCTGGTCACAGAAGCCAAGGAAGTGGCCGTGTAAGCCCCCGAGAGAGCCAGCTCTCTCAGATGACCCACAAACATCGCTGAGATCACCTGCAAACAATGTATTATTGGGTTCACTAATACCATAATCCCTGTCAATAGCAGTGGCCGCCTCATTTCCAAGAAAATCTCTTCTTTAACCCATTCCATGATTTAGACACCTTTTCCTGAGAAACTGCTAAAAGGGGCGACTCTAGGTGATGTTTCTGTTCTTCTTCATCCATTAGCTTTCTTAATACTTTTGCTAGAATCAGCAGAGTCAAGAGACGATTGCTTATATGATCTTCTTCTTGGAAGAAAACGAAGAGTGATGATTTTATAAGATCAATGACTGCATCTGTCCATGGCGGCCAAGTTATCTAAATCCCACATTTTTGGTCAAGTAACTCGGCAGATTTTTCTAAAAGAACATAAGGGTACAAAGAGTCGTGAGTCAGATTTCTTGAGCATCAAGTATTTCAATGATTTCTTATTCTACTGGTGAAAACTTTTGCTGTATTAACAGCTAATAAAGTGAAACAAGACAACCAGAAGATCCCACCACATGAGACAAATCTTGTCTCTTTTTGACTAGTTTGACTGGAAAGTTCAGACTGCTTCTTGTTTTGCTTGAATTACAGTGTACATATTCTATGGCGAGTGGGAAGTAAGAAAATATTATATATTCCATGGGCAGTGGCAATGGCACACTGATGTGTAATGGGCAGCTTAAAAATTCATCAGAGAAAGTAACTTATGTGATCACTGGACTTTTGCCTTTGTTTTAAAACTTGTCATTTAACTTTCCATATTTATCAATTAGGTCACGTAATTTTAGTTTTGCTTTCATTCAAATTAATATAAAAAATTAACTGGACAGATGATTTAATTGATATTAAGTAACATGATGAAAGTTGAAGTAAAGTTTTAGTGACTTTTTGTTTGAAAATTGAGCCCAGTTATCCAATCAGTCTCCTTTTCTTTTTATCCTTTTTTTTAGTAGTCAACCAAGTTTCGAAAAAAAGAGAGTCGAACATAGAAATAACTCGACAAGTATGTGAAAAAAAGAGAGAACGATTATTGGTAGGATTTCAAGTTCTAGAGAAGCAAAAAAAAAAAAAAATCCTCTCTGTGATGGATTCCTTAGGCAACCAAATCATTGAGCCTCAGTTGGTCTAATAGCATTTTATGGAGCATTTTTGTGATCTCCTCTTACCACGGATAAAGCTGGATAAACCTTAGGTGTCGGAGATTCGAGAGTTATCCGCTCTCAGTTGAATGATGACTAGATCACCTTTCTTGTTCGCCCTGTGTCTAATCTTGAGATTCGAGATACTCTTTTCTCCCTTGCTAGGGGGAAGGCATTAGGTTCGGATGGCTTCACGATTGAGTTCTTCAAGGAGAATTGGGATATGGTGGGTCAGCTCGTCATGGAAGCCGTGAAGAACTTTTTCACCTCAAGGAGGCTCCTCAAGGAAATTAATAACACAATTTTGGTCATGGTTCCGAAGGTTCCCAATGCGACTACCGTCGATGACTACAGGCCTATTGCTTGTTGCAATACAGTGTACAAGATTATTACCAAAGTGTTGGCAAATAGGGTTGCCTTATTCTAAAAGACCTTGTGAGTTTGTCTCAGAATGCCTTCGTCAAGGGACGATGAATCAGGGATAATATTCTCTTAGCACAAGAACTTTTCTCGAGGCTTAATGTTGAACCCTATTCTCCCAAGTGTGCTATCAAAGTCGACTTCAGAAAGGCGTATGATACCGTGGACTAGTAGTTTCTTGAGAGTGTTCTACTTGCCTTTCAGTTTCCTGTTCGGCTGGTTCACCTCATCATGACTTGTGTGAGGACTCTTTGGTTTTCCATTGCATTGAATGGGGAGCTACATGGTTTCTTCCCTAGTGGGCGTGACTTGCGATAGGGAGATCCCAGTTCTCCTTACTTATTCATGTTAGTTATGGATGTGCTCTCTGGGATTCTTGGGAGGTGCTCGCTACAGCCGGATTTCAGATTCTACTGGAGATGCATGTCTACTTGCCTCTTGCACTTGTTTTTTGCAGATGATGTTTTCCTATTTTGCGAAGGCCACTTGCCATCCGTGAACTTGAAGGTCTCCATTTGTTTTCTTTTGGGAGCGGACTTCTCCCAAACCCAAGGAAAAGTGAGGTGTTCCTCTCGGGAGGCTTGCTTGACTTAAAGAATCAAATCCTCTTGGAGCTTGGTTTTGTTGAGGGCAACCTTCCAGTCTGTTATCTCGGGGTTCCAATCATCACGTTAAGGCTCGGGAAAGCGGATTGTGTTGATCTTGTGAGGTGCATCACCTCTAGGGTGCAGTCATGGACTCATCGGTTTCTTTTGCTGGCTGTCTTCAACTAATCAGGTCAGTCCTCCATGCCATTCAGGCCTATTGGGCAAGTGTCTTTATCATTCTTGCAACTGTGCTGGACCATATAGAGCGTATTCTCAGACAATTTCTTTGGAAGGGACTTGAGTTGGGTAGAAGGGGTGCTAAAGTCTTATGGGAAGATGTTTGCCTTCCTAAAGTGGAGTGAGGTCTTGGTATCTAGAGATTGCGTGAGTGCAATAAGGCGGCTATGCTCAAACATATATGGAATTTATTTTCAGATAAGGAGTCGTTATGGTGTAAGTGGGTCTACTCGACCTTCTTAAAAACTAGGAACTTTTGGGTTGTAAAAAAGCTAACCTACTGCTTTTGGGCTTGGAAGAAAATTATACAACTCAGGACAGAATTTCGACTTCGCTTCCACTGGAGAATAAGCGATGGCTTATCAGAGTCACTCTGGTTCAATAATTGGAATCCCAGGGGTCCTTTGAATTTATTTTTCACGGATTCCCTCACTATAGCTATGGTCTCTCTAGGCAGGTTTTGGTTGCTGATCTCTTCTCTGAGGATGGACGGGCTATCAGATCAGAGAATGAGTCTTAAGGTTTGTCGCTTCCCTCATTTTCTGGAGTCCGAGATCGGTTATGTTGGAGGGAGGACTCGATGGGCTTGTTCTTGGTGGCCTCGGCTTGGGAGTCCATAAGGCGAAAGAAGGCTAGAGTCAATTGGCATTGTTTCATTTGGAGTAATGTCATCCTGCCTCAATACCAACTGAACTTGTGGTTCATCACCAAGCGGAGGTTGCCTACATAGTCTCTTCTCATGTCTTATGGTATGATTGATATTGCTTCTTGCCATTTTTGCAATGAGGTGCCCGATTCTATTGATCATCTCTTTTTTGGATGTCACATTACTTTGAGTATTGCTTTCGTTTGGGCTACTAGATGCAATCTTCCCTAGACCAACAGGACTTGGGAGGAGACTCTTAGTTGGGCCATTACCTTGCTCTTCGGCAAGGAATTTTACAAATATGTTGCCTATTTTTCCTTTGGTGCGCTTTGTCACATCATCTGGAAGAACATGAACAATATTCTTTTTAAGGGGAGCCGCTGTCTATTTCGACCATGAAGAAGCATCTCCTCAAGGTTGTCAAGGAACAGGAGGATGCAACGCTCTTATCTTCAAGAATGTTGAGGACTCTGCCAGGAACAGGAGGATGCAATGCTCGTGGGATGTGGACCCCATTAACTTCTCTTCCATTGATCGTAGTCCGACTGGATAGGCATCTCTTTGGTTGCTAGGTTGCTTTTTGCTAGGCGTTGTTTGCTGTTGGCTCTCTGTTGGTCGTTTTGTTGTTGCCGCTTGGCTTTTTCCACGGCTTCCTTTCACTCATAATGAGCATATTCATCTTGAGTGCAAGTTTTTGGAACCGTGTTGCTTGCACAGTTTGACCTTCCCTAATATATTGCTTACTTTCACAAAAAAAAAAAATAATTGACTATTTAAAATCTTTGATTAAAACTCTGTTTATTTTGCAGAAATAAATCATTTGAAGAGCATATTAAAAAAAAAGGTCGCTTCTATTATTTGTAAAAATGAAATAACGAAAAAATATTTTCACCTTTACAAAAATATTTAGATATAGATTATTGTCGATAATAGAAGCATTTTTCATTGATCAATTATTTCAAGTGAAATAAGCAATCATTTTTTGGAATATATATTTCAAAATATTCATTTTTCATGAAATAAATGAAGCTTAAGTGTGCAACTATTAATGCTGATATAAAAAACGCTAAACATGTATAAGATCTACAAAGCCGAAGTTGAAAATCAACTCATCCTAAAGATTAAAATTGTAAGGTCTGAGTGGAGGAGAATATTATGGAAGATTCTCCCATGGGTCATAATCATGGTGCTTTTGCTTTATTTTTGGAGAGATGTGGCATAGCTGCTTAGTATACAATGCCAAGTACCCCCCCCACCGGCCGCAAAATGGTGTCGCTTAGCAATAAAATCGTACTCTAATGGATATGATACGAAGTATGATATGTCATGGCACTCTACCAGAGTGTCTTTGAGTTGAAGCTTTCAAAATAGCCGTGCATATCCTTAATTGGGCCCCTTGTAAATCTGTGGTTAAAACACCTCATGAACTATGGACACAAAGGAAACTGAGTTTGGGATATTTTCATGTATGTGGCTGTTTGGTTGAGGCAAAATTATATAACCCACAAATTAAGAAACTTGACCCGAGGACTTTAAGTAGTTATTTCGTTGGTTACCCTGAAAGATTAAAGGGTTTTAAATATTATTGCCCTTCACATACTAGTAAATTTGTTGAAGATTAGAAATGCGGTGTTTTTGGAAATTGCTGACCTTGAGGAAACTCGAGATCAAGTTTCTAATCAGGAAATATTTTGGCTCCTATAATTCAAGGGTCTAGTGTACCATTACCTTCATCATAAGTTTCTAGTCCATCGGAGGAGGTACCTAACGAAGAACCTCAAAATACGGGCCTATTCTCCCTCTTGTTGGTGAACAAACTTTTAGGAGGTCATGAAGAGAAAGGAAATTAGCTATCTCTGATGATTACATTGTATATCTAGATGAGTTAGACCATGATGTTAGCCTAGGAACTGATCCTATCTCTTATGATGAAGCCATTATAAGTGATCATTCAACTTAGTGGCTCGAAGCCATGAAAGATGAGTTGAACACAATGAAAACTAATGATGGCTAGGACCTAATAGACTTGCCTAAAGGGGCCAAAGCTGTAGGCTGTAAATGGGTCTACAAAACTAAGTTAGACTCTAAAGATAATGTTGAAAGGTATAAAGTCAGACTGGTTGCAAAATGTTTTACTCAAAGAGAAGGAGTGGATTATAATGATACTTTTTCCCCCGTGTTAAAAAAATGACTCTTTCATAATAAACATGGTCTTAGTAGTTCATTATGATTTAGAGTTACATCAAATGGACGTGAAAATGACATTTCTTAATGGAGACTTACAAGAAGATGTCTATATGGCACAACTACAAGGTTTTGTGGTTGAACGCAAGGAACACATGAAATACAAACTGAAAAAGTCCATCCTTGGTTTGAAACAAGGCTCAAGACAGTGGTATCTTAAGTTTCATGATGTGATTAGTAATTTTGGTTTTAAAAGAAATGCAGTGGATCAATGTATATATCTTAAGATTAGTGGGAGTAAATTCATCATTGTGTATTATATGTGGAAGATATACTACTTGTTAGCTGTGATAAAGGTATGTCGTATGAGACTGAGAATTTTCTTTCACATAACTTTGAGATGAAAGACCTTGGTGAAGTCCTTTATGTAATAGGCATTGGGATTCATGGAGATAGATCTCGAGGGATCTTAGGATTATCTCAAAGAGCCTATATTGAAAGGATTCTTAAGAGATTCAACATGCACAATTGCTCTCCCAATGTTGCCCTTGTTGTTATAGGTGACAAATTCAGCTTACTACAATGCCCTAGAAATCAACTGAAACTTGGACAACTAGAGCATATTCCCTCTGCATATGCTATAGGTATTCTTAAGTATGCTCAAGTATGTACTCGTCCAGACATAGCGTATGTTGTTTGAATGCTTGGCCGTTACCAAATAAACCTAGGAACCAATCATTGGAAAGTAGCTAAGAAAGTGATGCGTTACTTACATGGTACAAAAGATTGTATGCTTACATACAAGAGAACATATAGCCTTGAGGTTATCGGTTATTCTAATTTGATTATGCTGGGTGCATCGACACCAAGAAATCCACATCAGGTTACATGTTTATGCTTGCTGGTGAACCTATCTCATGGAACAGTGCAAAGTGGTCCTTAACGGCATCTTCCACTATGAAGGCTGAATTCGTAGCATGTTATGAGGCGAGTTCTTATGGTTCATAATTGAGGAACTTCATTATGGGGCTAAAGGTAGTTAATGCTATTTTGAGATCACTGAAGATAGATTGTGACAATTAGGTTGCTGTTTTCTTCTCGAAGAACAACAAGTCAAGTGGTGCATCCAAACACATTGACATTAAGTACCTAGTTGTGAGAGAAAGAGTCCAAAATCAAATTGTGTCTATTTAGTATAATAGGACGAAAGCCATATTAGCGGATCCCATGACAAAAGGCTTACCATCCAATCTCTTTCGAGAACATGTTGCTAGTATGGGTTTGGTTAATACTTTTAGTTTAGACCATGGTTTTGGACATATTTTTATTTATTTTGTGATCACCTCATGCAACGGAGTTGGATTTGTCATTAGTTGCTTCTTAATATATGTGCACCTTTGAAGTTTTTTGAAACAAACGATTTTGTATGGATCTCACGAACATATTTATATTACAAAACGTTACAGGTCATGACTATTAACCTATTAAATGTTGCCTTTAATGTTTGTGCTGGAATACTAACTGGAGAACGGTACTATGTCATTGGAATAAGGATATTGGCTCCAATTCTTTTCTGCATACATGTTAGACAAGACCTTACTTAAGGGATGTTGTGTGTGCTTGATTGTTAAGCCTTATGAATTAGATCGATAATAGACTTTTAGCCAAGTGGGAGAATGTTGGACTTGATGAGGTCTAACTCATTTATGTGGCATATCAAGTCTATTATTTAATATTTGATAATGCTCAATTTAGTTAAATATATTATGGGCAATATATTTATGATATCCAGTTGCGCATGTAGAATTCATATCTTAAACTTTGATGGAAGATTGAGATTTGATAATTGTAGAGTTGATCCTATCACTCCTATATAAGATCTCTTTTCAATGGAGAATGTATGTACTCCATAATTACGTTCCGCTATTTCCACAAAATTGAAGAGAGAAAAATACACGCCCATCATAAATATCATAGAGGATAGTGGTGAAGATTCATATGCAAAGGAAGACATCTTCTCTCATATTGAAACCGGGAAGCTCTCGACCGGTCCCATTTCCCGGCCACACATACTTGGTAATGCATTTTATGTGCAATAGATGGTATGGAAAGAAATCAAGGCAATCTGAAACATTGGTCTCGAGGTAGGCAACGAGACGTGCAGAACCCGCATGCAGAAATGATTTAAAGAATCATTTGCTGGTGGAGTTACAAAAGAATCAAATGCTAGCTACCAAAGCTTAAAAAAAGCGTACAAGCTGCGAAAGCTTCAAACTAAAGTGGATGGTGCATTTTCCGACCAAAAAAAAAAAAAAAAGGTGGATGGTGCATTTGTTTCTAGAAAGATCAACAACTTGGGAAATATATTTGTAAAATGATTACTTGTATTGCTTTTTAGAAATAAATAAATAAAAAATATTCTCATTATCAAGGCATATATCTAGGCATGAATGGTTGTTGATAATGAGAACAATTACAATTGATTAATTTTTCTAAAAATCAATTTTTAAATACAAATGAACCTTTAAAATTCTTCTTTTCCACGGAAAAGCGAAGTATCAAAATAAAGGTGGATTGGGAAAAGCAAGAAAGCAAATAAAAAGAAATAGATTAAGCATCGAAACTAAAATAATCGACACTTAAAAAAGCATTTGTGGAGGACAGCTTGTTTGATGGTCAATTACTTATAAAAATTGCAAACATTATGCATTCAAACATAATTAATAGTTCATTTTTTCAAGTAGTATGCTACAAGTATTTTGTTAATACGTTTCCTCACATTTTAAGTTCTAAAGAAGACAATTTGTCTAAAATGGTATTAGAGCACGCGTCGACAGTCTTTATTCTGGCAATGTCATTTTTAGTTTATCACGATGGAGAGGTGAAATTTTCCTTAACTAACCACTTAAAAGTGCCATGGAGACACAATTTCTTTTTAAATAATAAAATTCATGTTATAGATACATTTTTGACATATTTGTCAAACATTTGAACTTTTGAAAACCATTGGTGTCTGCTTTGCCTAAAAGATGTAAGTGCGGCTATCTGAAAAATTAAGGTGGTTAAAGAGTCTGAAATCATAGGAACAATTGCATTATAGTCATGGACGAAATCAAATCAATCGGTGTAATCAAGGACAAAAGATGTGGCAATCATTATCGAACATGCACGCCACTATCTCCGTTGACAATCCATACCTATACGGAATCCAGCTACTCCGAAGTTTAGTTTATTTATTACAACCCAATAAATCCCAATTCTTCTTGCTTGGAACAACCTGAGGAAAAATGAACTCCCATCAGGGGACTGCCCTAATTCTAACACTCCTCCTCCTAGCCTCAACATGCCTTGCCCTCCCCAGAAAGCCATCCGGCCCGAGCCTGGCCGCCCAGTTCCTGGCCCCCCATAACGCAGCTCGCGCGGCCATCAGGATGCCGCCGCTCACGTGGGACTCGCGCCTCGCGACCTACGCAGGTTGGTGGGCTGCGCAGAGGCGGCAGGACTGCGATTTGAGGCACTCAAACGGGCCCTATGGGGAGAACATATTCTGGGGCAGTGGCACGGGGTGGAACCCGGGGCAGGCGGTGGCAGCATGGGCCTCGGAGCGACGGTGGTACGACTACCGGAGCAATGCATGCGCGGAGGGCCAGATGTGCGGGCACTACACCCAGATAGTGTGGAGGAGCACGAGGAGGGTCGGGTGCGCCGTGGTGGTGTGCTTCAAAGATGGCGGCACGTTCATGGTTTGTGAGTATGATCCGCCCGGGAATTACATCGGAGAGAGGCCTTATTGAACAATTTTATGATGAGGAGATTTTAAATGTGCCCAAAGTGAATTGAGGGACAAATTGTTTTTATTTGTTAAGCAGTTTTTTGACTATTGGTGATGGGTGTTCGATTCATTCTCTGTAATTAAGGTGCGTTGCTACTCTTTTGAGAAATGCGTACAGGCACATCTATGTGTGATTAATAAAATAATACAAAATTTTCAAATCACCAAGCTCGATTTATCATTTCGAATGTATGCAGAACCGTGTCGTCCAATTCTTTCTATTTTAATTTTCTTTAATAAGCTGATGTTTCTTTTGATAAACTGGCGACAGCTATCTTCACATTTATGTTAAATTACTTTCCCAAGGGATTGTACTTCACTTGAGAATTGCGCATTTATCTTCATTGGCATGTAATTCACTAATATTGTAACACAGAATTTAGGGAAAGAGAGATGAAAAAATCTCCTCGAAGTCTATGATCTATGCCGATATATAAACTCGCTAATAAACATATAACAACTCATTCTAAGTCGAAAAACTTTCAGACGTGTGCACACTTGCACATATAGTTGGCAGATTCTTCTTCTCCACTGGCCACTCCTAACAATAAAAAAGGCGAAAGAAAAGGGGCAAAATTACCAAAAAAATTCCACACCCATTGTATTGTTTTTAATTCAGTCATAAATCTTTTAAATTGGATCAATTTAGTCCCAAATCTTTGGACATTAATAGTAATTCAGTCCATCCGACCTATTTAGGCTGTAAATTATTCATGAAGATGCCAGGTTATCTTACGTGACACAATCGGTATTGGCGTGGATATTTTTAATACATTTTATTCTTATTTTTTAAATTTTTTTTTCTTTCCCTTTTCTTTTTGTCAAAGGCCGATCGCCAGCCATATCCCATAAACCATGGTCCACAAGGGCTGGCCTCTTTAGGTTGTGCCTGGACAAAGGCGAGCGCCGGTGATGCCCTCTTGCCAAATCTGGAGAGGCTTGACGAGCCCTATCCTAGGTAAGGGTCAGCCTCGTGTCTTAGAGATAGAGAGAGAGATTGCACGTTAGAGTTGGAGAGAGAGAGAGAGAGAGAGAGAGAGAGAGAGAGAGAGAGAGAGAGAGAGAGAGAGAGATTCTACGGTTGTCGAAATGGAATTAACTAAGGTGCTTTAATGACTTTATCTTGGCCACGACTTTCCTTGTTCGTTTTTTTTTTCACTAGGCAAAAAGAAGTCGCGAAGCGAAGCAAGGTAAAGAGCACGGGAACAAATGAAACAGGAATCTCTTTTAGAGAGAGAAAGGGATGGTCGGAGATGATGAGAAGAGTGTTCGTTTTTTTTTTTCACTAGGCAAAAAGAAGTCGCGAAGCGAAGCAAGGTAAAGAGCACGGGAACAAATGAAACAGGAATCTCTTTTAGAGAGAGAAAGGGATGGTCGGAGATGATGAGAAGAGAACAACTTCGACACAGGATAGAGAGGAGTGAGAAAATGCGGCTGGCGAGGCCAACTCTTGCTTGTGGCTGGCGAATGAAAAAGAAGAAGAAAAAACATTAAAAGTTTATAAAAATATTTATGTCAGCACTGATCATACCAAGTAAGATTATCAGCATTTATGTTAGCGATTTCCAGACTAAAATGAATGAATAGACTGAATTGATACCAATGTGAAAATGTTAAAGACTAAATTGGTTTATTTAGAATGTTTGAGACTAGATTGGTACTAATATGATAGATTTAGGACATTCTTAGTACTTTTCCCAAGAAACAAGAAATGAGAGGAAAAAGGGTTGAAGAATATCATGAACCATATGTATATATAAGGAAAGCGGATGAGATATGGAAGAACTATGAGCAAAAAGCAAGACCATTTACACGTTATCTGGCCTTCCTTTTCAACCTATCACGGCGTATCCCAAAGATTAAAATATTTTCTTGACATAAACGATTCAATTTGGGGCACACCCTTTATCTACTCTATATAATTGTACATATAATGTCAAGAGAAAAACCTTTAATCGGATCAGTGATTTAGTAAAAAAATAATCGGAGCGAAATTTGCATGAAATAGGAATTTCCTTGAAGAGCACTGGCCGAGTAGAGCTGCATCTTCAGTCACTTCACTTGAAAAGAGCCATTTCTTTGTTGGTGAATGATGCTTGAGGAATATGAGCTCTATCTATAATCTCTAGATATCTCTTTTCCTTAAATGATGAAAAGGACAATTATATATGCGCTTACATCGAAATCTTCGCAATATAAGTTATCCTAGTCAAGGCCGAAACTGGTTAAATAACTTACTAAACCATGCACATAGCCTAGGTTATAATGCATGCCAGTTTCTCCCATGTGAATGCTTTGCTTAGTAATAAGTATTCTATAAATTTGCTAGAATACTTAAATATTGAATCGTGTATTTACCTAATAATTTAAACTTTTAGAACAATTTGTTCTATTCCCACAAAATTTCACATAGTGCTAGAGTAAGATGTCTAGCCCTTATTTGCTTACCAAATTGTATACTTTCAGAATATTAAATATGCCTTCATCTAACATTTTAAACTTTGAAAATAAATGATAGTAGTCTTACAAAATTTTACATAAATGATTTCCAAATTCATTTAGTGATTGGTCCTAAATTCAAATGGACACAAGATCGTGTAAAATGGTCGTTTTTCTCTAGGGGTCAAACTTTGCCGTTACCGGTGAATTCAATCTCTCGTTTTCTAGGAATTGCAATGGTGACCTACATAGCAATTTTTTTTTACCTTTCAATAGTTCTTCCAATATCTTTATAGAGGCATTCCGTTATGCATCCTAATCTTCCTCCGCGAGATTCTCTAATCGCCTTTTGACTTGCGCGCTGATTTAGGGATAATTTTTTTTGCTCCAGATCCTTTAGCTACGGTTATCCTTTGGTCGATGGATCGTTCTTGACTCAAACTTTAACCATTTTCATGTTATGAGTCGTCGATAGTTGCTGCCTATCATGGCCTAGTTTGGGACGTTAGTTTCTCTGTGTGTTCTCAGTTTCCGGATCTGATGTCAACATTTATGAACGACCGAATATTCGACAGCGTAACTAATGTTACACTTCGAAGAAGGAAATTTTTCTTGGCCTCGCATGAGTTTTTTGCCAGTTAGTTCTTGACTGAGCTCTTGGACGTAAAGACTCAAGAATTCTTCTTTTTGGCCAATAAACTCTTGTAGTATTTTTTCTTTCGCCAATTTCGGTGGAAATAGGAGAGCAGGAGAACTCCTAGAGGTTTACATGCTTGTGATGGAGACTCTATTGAGCCGAATCCGATTGTTTGAATGCACCAAATAAACTTTGAAGACTGACTCAAAAACAGAATATATCAGAGTCCTGATATCAGCCCAAAATGTTGTAGTAACACTCGCAGATATAGCATGTAGCGATGGCAGCGAGGTTGATCCGGGAGACGGGGTCATTCTGTTGCATGTGCTACCCTGATCATTTCCAACTAGAAGCCGAACACGTCCTGAACCCGAGATGGATTTTTAAGCAACGTTCAAAACCCACCTTTTGTTAAGTTTTCTTGAACTCGAAACTTATCTATTCACTCATATCTCTTGGTCTATTTTGAATTTCAAGGTAAATATATATCACTGTGCATATAACCAAGTGTGTTTAGAAGAGAATTGTTTTCTAGCCACATAATTAGTCGGGAAACAACTGAAACATTCATGAGAAGGGAAATTGGTCTTGGGAAATTGGTCTTGGGAAATTGGTCTAGCAAGAAATGAGTTCCCCAATGATGAGTTTGCTCCTCTGTGGACGCATGCTATTTTGATTAACACCCTAAAGAGAAATGACTCTCGGTCAAACCTCAAAGTCTTGCCTACCGTTGAATACTGCGAGTAACGTCGACAAGCTAATAGCTGAATATGAAGCCCATACCATAAGTTGTGCTCGTCAAGCAGCTTCAGTTCACAGGTTCTTTATCTGATGCTGAGCTCTGTGGAAATCAATACAACTCCCCTGGCAATCTCGGCATGAGCATGACTTCAAGTGGCGTTGCCCTTGCTGCCGTCAACCCAAAGCTCTCGGACATATCCACCAGCGAATCTCCAGGGTTTTTTTTTTTTTTTTTTTTTTAACAGAAATCTCCAGGAGTTGATACGTGGAATGAATGCAAGAATCTAGCCTGGATAAAATTGTTAGAATATTTAAATAATAAACTATGCTTCATCTAATAACTTAAAATTTTAGAACAATTAATAGTGATCTCACAAATTTAACAAAAAATGATAGATTCGAGGCTAAAGGTTATTCCAGGACAAATTCTTCTTCCATCCACAAATTGTAAAAACTCAGAATTGAAGTCCTTCACGCTCAACGTCCTTATGGGCCGTGGCTGCTAAGAAACCTCTCAGGACTGAACTTCAAAAAGTCATGCCACATTCTTGGATTGGTGTGGATTTTCCACGAGTTGAACATCAGCCTTGTGCCTTTGGGGACATGGTATCCACCGATGATGCAATCATCGACGGATAGGTGCGCATGGATAACGGGGCTGTCGGGTGCAATCAAAGAGTCTCCTTAATCATGGCCTGGAGGTAGGTCAGGTTGGCGATGTCGGATGCTTCCACATCTTTGCTTGCCAATTTGAGTGTCTAATTCTTCTTGAGCATTTTTCAGGGCGTGAAGAGTGTTCAGTAACAGAGAGATTGCCCATGTTATTGTGACCACAGTAGAATTACTGTTTCCTGCTGTCATCGTCTTCCGATAAAAAAATTCCAGACTTGTTAGATGTGAGATATGCAAAGTAACTGAAACAAAGTCTATATTCACATCACCTTTATTCTATGGGTAGAGTAGTGCTCTAAGTATAGCAATAACCAAGTCTAAAGTCATATACTCCTTCTGCCCCGATGAGTGTCACTTTACCAGGAAAAACGAGCATGCATGCATCGCTCGAGAAGGAGAGAAATGAAAGAGCACCAAGCATGTGGCTTTGGCAATCGCACCAGCATCAGAACGTCCAATTTCCGATCCGTTGAGGGACGAGAGCTTACTGTCCATGAAATCTCGATTGCTGCTAGATTCCACCAAATCCTTGTTAGGTCTCTTGCTTTCCTCTAACCATCCACCTATGATTTTGTTCATTTCCTTCGCAGTCCTCCTCATGGCCCTCTCATGGCCGCCCAGGTCGAAACCAACCCACCGTTAAGGAACATTGCTGACAAGGTTCTGTTACGTGACCAGCACTGACAAAATGCTTTAAGAATATCCCACGTTCTCCGCAGGTACCATTATTAAATACGTCAGCAGAGAAACGAGGAACATATATATTTACCGTTTTGAGAGACAGATCAAAAGATAAGGGAGTAACGATAATGAAGATGCATAAAAATAAGGTCATGCTTTTTCTACTCTTCAATTAACATATATATTTAGTGTTTTGACCATACCATCCCTTGTGGGGCTTACCACTTCTAATACAACTTCATAAAAGTGTTTTTTTTTTAAAATTATTTGGTAGATGCTTTTTATTTTATTTCTTCTTTTTTTTCTTTGCGGGTCCACTTTCCTTCTTCTACTTGTTTTCGATGCCTTTGACATCTCATTCTCCACTTTTGCAAATCTTCACTCTAGTTTCTCTCTTGCAGGTCATTCTTTTCTTTCTACACGTCCACTCCTCCTCCTCCTTCTTCTTCTTCCACAAACCCCATTGTCCTTCGCACTTTCGTTGGCATTGACATTGGGCTCACCTATGACCTCCCCAACAAGTCCTTTTTCTCCACCTCACATAGGCTTTTCTTGCACCATGGAAGGTCTTTCTTCCCTTATGTAGGCATGAAAGTCTAGGGCAATAATGTTCACCCTGGTGCTCTCAAGGCTGTTTGCGTCTCTACTGTTCATCGGGAGTGGCTGTTGCTGGTTTCGGCCTCTTCAGCCCTCCGTTAGGGCTCTTCTTCGGAGCCGACCTACACCCCTACCTGATCTACACTTCCTCTGAGCGATTTTTCCCGGTATGTCTCCTACTGTCGGGAATCGCCTTCTGTGTTTTTAGGGATTGGCCTCTGCGGGTCGCCTCTGTTTGAATGGCGTCTTCCTCCTCTACGCCGGTTGGCATTTTGGGCAAAGGCCCTCAAGAGGACCCCAAGGATGGTTCTGTTCCACCACCCTCTCGTCCCCCCCCTCCCTTGCTCATTACTCTTCGGTTGCTCGTGGTACCCGTGGACGCTCTCGAAGCAGAGGACGCAGCAGAGCCCGAAAGGCCCGCGCTCTTCTGGGTACTCTTCCACCCCCTCCTTCGGCTATTAATGGCTCTAATTCTTCTTCGATTCGTTCTACTAAGGATAAATGAATCACTGTTGGTAGTTTTCTTGCTGCCCCCTCTCGTCCGACTCTTCCTCAGCGCGAGACAGGGCATAATGTGCCTTCATCCGAGGTGGGTAAGTCGTCTTTGACCCAGAAGGTCCCTTCCTCTGTTGATGCTCAGCCCCCAACTCGGTCATGGGCTGCTGTTACTCGCTCGGCTACTAAGGGTTATAGCCTCTCTTATATTCCGCCTGCTGTAGTTGATAACAAAGTTGTTGTTCAAATCTCAGAAGAGATCTTCCAAGCTGCCCACCCTAAATGGGATGATTGCTTAGTTGGTTATTACATTGGGAAGAGACTCCCTTTTCAATTGACAGAGGATGCGCTCAAACATGCCTGGGGTAACCACCTAGTTCAAGTTATTGCAGCTGACCTGAGCTTTTACTATTTCCATATTCCTGATAAAGATTTTAGAAGGAAAGTGCTGGAAGGGGGGCCAATCACTGTTGCCAAAATACCCCTTATTCTCCAACAATGGCACCCAATGATGGAGCTCAAGAAAGATTGCCACAAATCAGTTCCTATTTGGGTTTGCCTAAGGAATGTTCCTGTCAACTTGTGGTCTTCTTCGGGCATTAGTGCCCTTGCGAGTGCAATCGGTAAGCCTCTCTTTGTAGATAACCGCATCGAACAGATGGCCATGGTTGCTTTTGCCTGTATCTGCATTGTGATTGATGCTTCGCGCTCATTCCCTGAAGTTATTGATTTTATGCTGAATGGTGAGCCTCGTTCGGTGGATGTCCATTATGAATGGGTGCCAACTCTGTGTCCGAGTTGTTGTTCGTTTGGCCATAGATGTGCTGACCCTAAAGCACCTGGCCCCCCTAAAGCTGGTTCTTTAGCTGCCAAGGCCCCTTCGGCGCGTCCCTCCAGTGAATGGCGTGAAGTTTGTGGAAAGCGAAATAACAGACTCCGTGCTTCGGATGTTGCTCCACCTACCTCTCGTACTATTGCGTCCCCTCCCTGTAGAATTGAAGTTCATTTATCTGCACCTCAGACAACGGAGCCTACTGTGAATCCTCCGGTAAAAGTCAGTGAGGAAGGCCTCCCCCCTCCACCTGAACTCATTCCCGGTACCTCCCTAGCTCCTTCACAACTTGGTCAACTTCAGGCGCTTGAAAGATCAATGCCGAGTCATCATCGTCCTCAGAAGATGAAGTTATGGATGACATCAGTTCTGGAGGAAGTGATTCTGACTCCCCCCTTGTGGTTGCGTCTTCCATCCTAGAGGAGCCGTTCCCTCCCCAGCTCCCTCCTAAACCTATTGTGGCTGTCCCTAGCCGCCGAAAAGGTAATCTTTACTCTGCTTCTGCTGATGCGGCTATTCCTTCGAGCCCAAAGCCAGTGACTTCCTCGGTGAAGAAACGAGGTGGCAAGAAACGGTAATGCCCTTCTTCCTTCCCTCTATGTTTTTTGAAGTTTGGAATATGAAGGGCCCCGAGTCCCCCCTTAAACAGGCTGAGATTAGAAATTTTGTCAGAACCAATCACCTAAGTTGTGTTGGTATTTTGGAGACTAAAATTTCCCCTGTGGTGTTTCCTTTGGTCTTGGGCGCTCTCATTTCGGGATGGTGTTGGAGTGCTAATAATGTTCACTCACCTAGAGGAAGAATCTAGGTGGGTTAGAACCCCGAGATTGCCTCTTTTGCTTTATCTGCTTGCTTGTCTCAAGCTATCCATGGCCGCCTGGTTTGTCTGAACAGTGGTATTTCTTTTATCCTCACTGTGGTGTATGCGGAGCACTCTTTTGTCTTGAGAAGACCCCTTTGGGCTGACTTAATTCAGTCTAGTCTCCAAGTTGTGGACTCGCCCTGGATTATTGTAGGGGATTTCAATGCCATTCGGTTTGCTTCCGATAGAGCTGATAGATCCAACTATTGGATCCCGGTGTTTAACGACTTTGGCGATTGTCTTAATCAAGCTGGGCTGGATGATCTCAGATATGTGGGGAACGGATTTACATTATATGCATATGTTATATGAACTGTACTAACGTGCAGGAAGGTGTTGAGGCAAGGTAAGTCTTATATGATGTGTGTATAGGTTGTTTCTAGGTGTATTACCTTCCTAATCGGGGTTTAGGGTGTAGACTTGCTGAGACATTGTCTCACATTGTCATGGCTTACAATTTTCAAGTCCTTAGATGGAGGTGCGCCCTGTGTGTTTTGGGTGGCCACGAGAGGCCGAGACTCAGCGTACCGTCTTTCCTGTCCTTGGGAATCCTTGGACCCATGAGCTCGTCGTGACCACAATCTAGGTCGATGAGGCCAATCTCAGTTGATACCTCATCGATTCAAAGTGTGGTTTCATCATGGGCCTGACGGGATCCGAGAGGGTCCCTTGGATGGTTTTGATGGACTTGCTGTCGAGGGTGAGGGTGATGTGGTACTTGATCCTGTCGTGGACGCCAATATTATTACAAATATCGCAGAAAACTAGTTGCCTGAGGATTAGCATGAGCCCGTAGTAGAGGAGGTAGTTGACCCGCTAGACATCGACAATCCTGACGGTGTTGTAGTGGACCCGGATCCCAAGTAGGAGGGTCTAGAGTAGGGTTAGCTTGATAGTCCTTTTTAGATCTTGACCTCATGTATATAACTTTGTAGGGTTAACTCAGTTTGTTTATAAAATGTGTTTTGTGTGAATTGACTGTCTTGCTTTTCTATCCCATGTTTGTTTGTTATCTAGAGATTGTTTATTTTGCTTCCGCATGTGCAATAAAATGAATGGGTTGGCGACGTGTCCTAGGAACGTTGCATTTTGATTGACCACCGAGGGATGTGCGCGTGCTCAAAGTTCGGGGCATGACAAACGGAGATGGTAGAAATATTTTGTGATTAACTATTAAAGAAACTACAAATGCATAAACGGAGGTAACCTCCATCGATCAATCCATGATTAATTAACGATCTAAATCTTAGATAGCAAATGAGCTATTATAGCTTTCCGGAGCCACAGTTTCAACTATGATGATAAATGTAAACAAGCTCCAATAACATTGACGAGTTAATTTAGGAAGTGAATGTCAGATCTAGTAAGAGAGAGAAGACATGATCATTCTCCTTCCAAAATTCCGAAAAGTATAGTGTTTCGACTCTCTCGTAACTTCGTGAAACTTCGAAGTGAATTACAAACCTATGGAGGAAAATGAGCTTTGATTTTCTTATTGCTTTCGTGGACTTTTGATGTGAACTAGAGAATTACAAGGGAAAAGAGCTCCGACTTTCTCACTATTTTCGTGGAGCTTTAATGGGAACTAAAGAGCTATGGATGAATGCCACGGCGGAAAATGAAATTGAACCCATTGGAATAAGGTTGTGGGAGATAGTGGGGTGTGACATCATCCATGAGGTCATGGTGGGGCCAAAGAGAGAGAAAGAGAAAGAGAAAAAGAGAGAGAGAGAGAGAGAGAGAGAGCAGAGCCGGTCTTCTTCTTCCTCCCCTTCTCTCCCGTCGACGCTCTCCTCCATCTCCATCTTCTTCTTCTTGGACGCCACCCGACGGCGGAGATCGACCAGCAATCCGTCGAGGAGCTCCGTCGTCGCACGCCCACCAGCCACCGGAGTTGCTCGCGCGCACCCGAGCCCGTCGCCGTGCGTTCTCGGCTGTCCGCAGTCCCAGCTCCTGTTCCGAGTTGCTCGAGATGCGTCCCGGCCCCGCCCGAGCTCCTCCCGTCTCCGTCCGGCCTTCCTCCCGGGAGGCCAGCTTGGACCCGCCATCGCCTTCCGTTGCTCCGTCCGTTTCTGTCTCCATCTCGGCCCCTCCTCTGTTCCGGCGACCATACCATGAGATCAGGGAAGCTCAGCCGAGGCCGTCCAGCCATCTCCGGCCACCGTGAAGCCCCGCCTAGTCCGGTTCGACTCCTCCGCCCATTCTCGACCCCAACCCGGATCGCCCTTTCGGCCTCAGCCATAGAACTAGCGAGAGAGTTGGAAAATGGGTATGGCAGCGGCTATTTGGCCCGTTTGGCCGGCTTCCCGACCCCGGAAGCTAGGCCCACCTTAGAACTATTGACCCTCGCGTCGTCCTTGTCGTTTTGAGCCGTTCGGATCGTTGATCGGGGTGAGTTTATCCTCTAATTCTTGCTTAGTGAGTTAATGACGCTTAAGGGGGTTTAGATTAGTCTAATTAGGTTTATGTGATTAAATTAGATTATTTTAATGTAAATTAGATTAGTTGTATGATTAGTTTTAATTGGTGTTTAATTAGGGCTAATTGTATGATTAAATTAGTGTAATCTTGTTTGAGCCCTAATTAATTATTTTCAATTAATTAATTATTTCGAATTTATAAATATTATTTTATTATATTATATTAGAACTATGGATGAGTCATGAAGTTTCAACATGAACTAGAGATACAGAAAAATGAGATAGAGAGGGTAGGGTTTTGTTTTAGAAATTGCATTGTCCTTATTCTTCAAGAATAAAAAAAAAAAAATCCTTTTAAGTTTAAATTTGTTCATTTAAAACATTAGTCCTTCTACTTCATTTTTGTTTGTCTATTTTTTTACTAGTTTCCTCTCTTTTTTATTTATTTATTTTTTATATCGGTCCATCATTCCTTAATCAAAATTGTACTAAATAATTTATTATCCTAAAATACCTAAAATGTTTAATAAATATACTAAATATAATATATATTATAGAATAGAAAGAAATTTAATTATATAAATAAATAAAAACGAAAATTGTTGTTCTTTTTTGCTATCTTAAATTTTCTTTTTATATGTAGCATTCAATTTTTATTTTAATTTTATTAATTTTGGAAATTTTTTATTCAAGAAAAATAGTTATTATACTATGGATATTAGAAATTATATTTACCTTTATTCGACCTTCCTCATGAGATATTTTTATATGGCTCATATCCCTTTATATACAACCTTATCTTATTTTGGGGAACCAAATACAAATTAGGATAAAATTTATATTATTTTAATTTTTATCTTGACTATCAAATGTAGCCCTATTTTTTTTTTTTTTTAATAAAGGATTAGATAGAAGACTTTGTTTCTTCCTTTAATGGTATTTGGAATATAAGTTCTTAATTTGTGATTGGTATTGCCAGTCTACTAATTTAATATGGGAACTTCCCATTGTAAGGCAAATGAGGGGGTTGGGACTAATTTACCTAAATAAGAACAATCCAATAGTGAAAAGTACAACGAGAGTTTGGGAAAAGGGAAAAAATGACAATGTGCCACAAAATTGAAACTTGATCCAGATATAAATGAATTAAACAAAAGATCTCAAAGCAAGACATTTCATAGGTCTATAAATCATAAAATTAATCGGGGTTGAGACAACTCAGGAATTGTGTCCTTTTTTAATCGTGAGGAACAATGTCATTTCATCTTCCTGATGTGTTTATTGTTCACTTTCGAGTGCTATTAGCCACATTATATTTTATATCTGTCTTATCATCGGGAAACTTAACCATGGATATTTTTGTTCACCAACTAAAAGTTTATACATCTTTTTGTGTCATTTGAAAAGTTATCATCGAATCAAACCTATGACATCATACTCATTTATTTCGTCTCCGATTTTGTGTGAAAAACGGCTTAAGATACGTTTGACGGCATAAACTCCCATTACTTTTAAAAATAGCTCTAGAGAAATCGCTCTTTGCGAATAGGGATGCCAATTTTGTGTATTCTTAAATCTCGATAACGATTGGAGACACCTTCCTGTATTAGATCTGACATAAGTTCATGCTTATGTGGTCCCACATTTTATAGAACATGTGGTAAAGGGCTTGGTCAAAGAGATAACGTGCAATGTTAAGAGGGACTACTCGTTTCAAATCTTCACAATCAGTAACAACAAGAGCTTAAATCACCAAAACAGATTTGACACTGATCGATTTCCACACAAGCGCGTCTGTAGATTTCGTACTTTATTTATCTCAAGAAATAGCCGAGAACAGAGCACGTTCAAATCGATCAAGAGAAGGATGTTTACACGTAGTGGTTTCCGGCCGAACATGAGCACCAAAGAAAGTTTCTAAGAATGGAATCGGTGATAGAGACAACGGAAGCTGCAATTCAAGCTCCTCGTAAAATGTGCCCGAGAACAGGGTAGAAGAGAGTTTGTCAAAATATGTCTAAAATTTGAGCCAATGGACGAAAGCGACCCAAGATAAATTAACGTAAAGTCCGAAACTTGAATATTTGTTGTCTTCCACCGTGGAAATCTAAATTTCCTGTTCAGCATTGGAGTCTAAAGTGATACTTTCAACGTAAAAAGGAAAGTCAAGTCGGAAGAGGAAACAAATTTCCTATTTTCAATTCAGAATATTCAATGCGTGCGTTCTTAGGGCGTTTGCTTTTCTGACGGGCAGAGCGCATATATATTTAAATATGTACTCGTGGGCTGCTCACGAAGAATTGGTGAAGCGACTTTGACCGAGTGCTTGGTGTGGGTTTTCTGTTGATTTTCTTCGTAAAATTACACTAACAATTTTAGTGTTGAAGCTGATTAAATTTTGAGATAAGATTTGTGAATTCCTTTGAGATTGAGAGATTAATCATGTAAAATAGTGGGGTTAAATTCTGTTTAAATTTATTGGATGTAATTAAGAGTTGGGAAATACTAAAGTTATTTGATTGATTTGTGTGATTGTAATATTTGTTATATTACTTAATATATAATAGCATTCTTTTTTTTTTTTTTTTCGGTAAAAGAATAATAACATTCTTTGTTGTCCATGTGGATGTAGGTCACTTCGATTGAATCACGTAAACTGGCATCCAATTTATTTTCTTATTCTATTTAATTGTTGTTTGATTGCTTGTTTTTTGCAACAATTGGTATAA
Organism: Eucalyptus grandis; assembly: GCF_016545825.1. Lineage (NCBI taxonomy): Eukaryota > Viridiplantae > Streptophyta > Magnoliopsida > Myrtales > Myrtaceae > Eucalyptus > Eucalyptus grandis. Next base: position 41,142,867 of record NC_052614.1, read on the forward strand.
GCATTAGATTTAACTGTGCTAAGCAAATCAATGGAGATGATGCAGAAATGGTGAGAATGGAATGCAGATTGAGAATTACCAATACCAAAGATATCTACACTTACTCCTATTTGGGAAGAAGACAGAGTTGATGAAGCCAATTGATTGAGAATCACTGGACAGACAAGCTTTGGATGTTAGTCAGTTGACGTTGGCTTGTAATGTTGCGTTTAACATCATTAAAAAGAAGACTACTATGGGCTGATGAAGGCTCTATTAGACATATGAGAAGCCCTTTCCGATTGACAAGGTCTATTTGATACAATGCCTATTCAACTTAAAGATGGTGGATCATGCGTTAATTGCTTATTATATAAATGAATTCAATGTGATTGTTAGTTAGTTGAGTTTGGTTGATATTGATTTGATGATGAGGTGTGTGTTTTGATTCTATTATCTTAATTGCTTAATAATTGGAATACTATAGTCATTGTCGTTATTAATCCCTCTAGGCCAAGAAGCTTGACATTTGATGAGGTTCATGACTTGCTTCCGAGTGAAGATATATGTAGGAGAGAATCTAATGAACCTACATATACCATTTTAGTAGGTGAAAGTAGAGGAACAACTAGTAATCGTATTTATAGTAGTAGTTATTTATAGTAGTAGTATGGATTTGATCATATGTAGTCAGTCTACGACTGGTGGTGTCATCTGTTGAAATTATGGCAAGAAGTGATTACCTTAAGCTGAAGAATGAGAAGGGCAAGGGAATTCGAGTTTAATCTACAAATAATGTTGTGATTGTAGCTTACTACAATTCAAATAATATTAATTATGTCTTATCTATCATTATGCTTAGGCACAAGTATGATGCTATTGTCATGATTAGACAGTTGAGAGCTTTGATAGAAAATGATACAAAAAAGACAATTAAGTATGTACGAACTGATCGTAGAGTTTTGCTTGGTGTGTCAAACAAATGTTACGGAAGGGTTGAGAATGCGACATAGATCCTCATAAAGGGATTTCTGAGGTCAAACTTGATTTGACATTTGTTTCTGACTTTTGGCAGGAGTTCCACATGTGGCTCTTCCTCATGGGCGGCAGCATGAGATCCCAGAAGGATAAGTACGTCTTATTTCATCAATTCGCACTACGTTTCAATGCCAGGAACCGCAGTGTCTTTCGTCTATCGTCCGATTCCAACGGCAATATTTCTTCACCGTAGCTTTATGACAAAGATCCAGCGGCAGGCCTCACGGTGCTATGGACTCTGTCAGTGGCTTTCTTTGCCTGCAACAATGCCAAATGTCAAGCACCAACCATATATCGGATAGTACTTTACATGGTAAAAACGTTCCATTTATCGATTCACTGTAACTTACCTCTTTCTCCCAGTCGGTACATCCTGTTAGGATCGCAAGTAACAATGCTTGCGCAAAGAGTGCAACTATAATCCCCGTCCAGAGGCCCTACAGCTCGATAAGAAGAAAAGCAATTATAGGAATATCGGATTGACTACCAGTTACGATGAAAGGAAAGGACGTTTTGCAGCAGAATGGTAAGGTAAATACCTTTCCACCAAAGTGACAGACAAAAGCTAGGAATACGGCCACTGGAATACCCAGCAAATAGTAGGCACCCAAATTGATGACAGCTCCAATCTTTTGCCATCCACATCCTCTTGCAATGCCTTAAAAAATGTAAAATATAGCATAAAAAAGTCGAAGTACAAATCGGCTTTAACTTGAACATATTTGAGATTTGACACATTCTCCATCTGCCCTCCCTTATTGTCAGAATAAGTTGTTAAAGTTAAATTAGGTCAGGTGCACCATTAAACTGTAATTATAAGCAAACTTCGTGCATACCTGAAAGCACGGACTGAATTCCATCGATAAGATGGGAAGTTGCGATTAGTACCAACATATCTCCCACATAGTTCACTATTTCTTCTTCTGTACTATAGAGGTAGCCCCAGGCCCTTCGACAGAAGATCATGAGAGTACCAGCAAGCAAGCCTTCCATGGCAACCATCATTAAGGAAACATAAATTGCCAAACGAGCTGGTCGTGGTCTTCCAGCACCCAATTCATTTGAAACTCTCGTGCTGCCAACAATAACGCCAAGAAAGGGTGAGACTGTGGAATAGCTACATCGTCTGCAGGATCCACTGAATTAAATAAAGGTTAACCAGTTAAGATTACCTTATTGAACCACTGAGTCCTAGAGGTATCATGAAAACCAAGGAGCAGGTATTCAGGCTGAAACAAGCACAGGATACTAAGTTCACATTGTTTAAAAATGATAACAACTGGTGCCAAGAGGTTAGCAACTTTTTTTGCCTCTTGTTGAGACAAAGTACTGATGCACCTGATTGAGAGGACTGATGTTTCGAGTTTTGGGTTGGGAAGAAGTCCTGATAATAAGACCATCATTTCAAAGGACCAAATCTCGAAGCTGTTGCAGGCAAAGAACCAAACAAAAACATCATTATTGCTTCGAGCTACAGAATCATGAAGACCCATGTCGATATTATACAAGGAATAGTGTCAGAGCCAATTAATAAGAAAATGTATCCCTTCGAAGTCGTAAAAATCACATCCTGAACATAAACTAGAATAAAAAGGTTGACAGCCCATTGATGATTCTGAAAAAGAATTATGACCATCATTTGTTTCGTATACTGTCCCGCAAGTTTTTTTATCTTTTAAAATATAGTTTATGCCAAAAGTGAACTAGGAGAAGCATAAAAGCTAGAGAATTACCAGATCATGACAGCAGAAGGAATTGCTAATTTCAGAAATTCAGGAATCCCATGAAAGGCCTCCTTGGAGAAACCAGTCCAAGTTCTTTTGCAAGATGGTGAAATTCTAACATATATTGCCAGTAACAGCACGTTTATCCAGTACGAGATAGCATTTGCCATAGCAGCGCCTTTGTTTCCGAGTCCTGACTTGAACACCAGAAACCAACATATGAAAATATGCAGGAATGTGGTGATTCCTGAACTGACCATCATTGGAACAACATTATTCTGCGTCTGCAGAAACCTGACATGGCACTGCAGGAGCGCATACGCAAAAATGCTAGGAATCATGAAACGAGCATAGGATCCTGCCTCCGCTGATATCTGAGGATCTTGCTTGAAGAATAGAAGGATTTGGCCAGTGTTGGCCCAAATGATAGCCAGTGGAATGCTAGCCAATAGGAGAACTATCATGGCCCTCTGCTTGTGGATACCAAGCATGTGGTATTGCTTAGCTCCATAAGACTGACCACAAAATGTATCCAATGCACTTGCCATTCCTATCTGTCATGGACCAAGCATCTATAAGATGGTGGTTGGAGCAAATTAGACGTCCCCAATGAAATTCAAGAAATTTGTCACTATATCCTAGGAACCCAAATGAGGCTGCTAGGAGCATTAGGAGTGTGTGGCCATATTTCACTCAACTTATATCCGGTTCAGGAATCTGAACAAGGAAATTCTTTCATCTATTGCATTTTCGGAATAGGATCCCGAACAATCTTTTTTTAAGTGCAGTTAACAATTGTGCTGATTTGTGGCAAACACCAACGTTAAGTTTCCAATCTTGGCAGCTAAATCTAGCTAGAAGGGAGAAAATCACACATTTAGCACACTGAGCTTATTGAGAGATAATATATTCAGTAGATCAATCTTAGTCAAACTGCAATAATCTGAAAATGAGCTAAGGTTAATAGACGGGCAATCTATACAAGGTACTTGGAAAGCAGGCCTGCAAGCAGTCTTAATTGATCCAACAATTGCTAAACTCTGCTTATTCAACAGGAAAGAGAACTCCTATAATCATGTCAATAATAGAAGTGGCACTATACATCTTTCAAGATAAATAATATCCTGGAAGAAAACTTTCATAGAAGTGACATAGTATGATGCTACTTTCCAATTCTTAAAGTCTTTCATCTCTTAGTCGGTTTATCTCAAGATTAAAAGAGGAAGAATTGTTGGGTCTTACCAACATGCTAAAGCCAGTCACCGAAGCGAATGACGTGGCCATGGAAGCCCCGGAAAGTGCTAGCTCTCCAAGATGACCCACGAACATCACCGAGATCACCTGCAAACAATATATCATCAGATTCACCGATACCAATGGGCCAGCCAATAACAGTTGCTGCTTCATTTCCGAGAAAATCTCGTCTTTCTCGAATCCATTCCCCAATGTGGATGTCGCCTTCTCCTGGGGAACCGCTAACAGGAGTGACTCCAAATGCTGTTTCTGTTCTTCCACATCCATTGATTGCTTCCTCTTTTCTTTTAGGCTGAGTGAGGGAAGCAGAGGGAAAAAAAACAGGGCAATAGCTTTTTAGATATCGTAGAGATTCTCTCTGCAGAAAACGACCAAGTAACTCGTATGCTTATCTTCTCGCATGTTTGGTGAAGTAGAATTTGACAGACTTTGTCGCGTTAGATTCCTTGCATTAAATATCTCAAGCGTCTCTTTAATCTACGGGTGAGAGCTTCTGACATGTTAAATGCATTTAAAGTGAACCGAGACAACCAGAAGACCCCAGCGAATGAGACAACTTGTGTCCTTTTCACAAATATAGTTGGAAAATCAGCATTTCTTTTTATTTTGCTTGAACTAGAATATGAAAGTCCTCGTAGATATCGAGCTTTAATATTCGATCTTCAATCACTCTCTTGTTTTTCCAATCAATGATACACTGAATGTAACCATTGGAGTTTAAGAAAGAAACAGAAAACGACAAGCTTGTCAACAAGGGTGGGCTAGAAAAACGGTAGAAAAGTAGGACACGATTACAAAGAAGAAAGAAGGAAAATGGAAAGAAAGGAAGGAGAAAAAGAAGCAAGAGCATTCGTGCCTACAAGCTTCGGAGACAAGGACAAGACGGATTAACTCCGTTCCATAGTGTCTGGAAAGGAGTCGTACTTTTTGTTCATTTAATCCGGATTCATGTGTATTACGAGTTTCTAGGTTCAATCTAGGGGTTGTTAAGTTGTGAAATTAAGTAAAAATAGTAGTCTAGAATGTTGTGAAATTATGGGATTTTTCTTTTCAAAGAGACATGGGAGTTTACAATGAGGAATTTTTAAAGTTTCATGCGCATTGCTAGAAGTTGTAGCTGGAGGGGACATCTTAAAGGGGATTGTGTTAATCTAAAGAATGAGAATGGTAAGAAAATTAGAGTTTAGTTTATAGATGATGTTGCAACTGTAACAGACTATAATTTGGATAATGTTGATTATGTCTTGTTTATCACTAAAAAATTGTCGTTTATTGGATAGATTAAGGATTCTAATTGTTTGTTTAATGCTAGACCAAATAGGAATTGATTTGCTATTTATCAATGCATGGATAATGGTAAAGTGCAGTTGGGAAACGACACTAAGTTCGATGGGTGTTGGTGATGTTAGCATCAAAATGCATGATGGTATTATGAAGACATAAACTTGAGTGAGGCATGTTCTAGAGTTGAAGAATAACTTTGCTTTGGATTCAATCCAAGTATCGATATAATTCAAAAATTGTTCGATATGCTTTGGTGATAATGAAAAAAAATCAAGTTCTTTTAAGTGCTTTGGAATCAATTAGGTATCAATATACTTTAGAAGGTTGTTCGATGTGCTTTCATGATAATGAAAAAAAAAAAAAATCAAGCACAATGACTTGTATGAGCTTCAAAACGAGATAGTAATAGATTTCGCTGCAAAGACATCAAATGCTATACTTAAACAAACAATTGAAAGTGCAATTTAAAAAAATTATTAGAGAAATCACAGAGATTGCGAAGTTGATTCATTTGGATGTTCATAGGCTATCATGATTTCCCTTAAGGAAGAGTGTTATATTTGTGCTAATGTTTGTGGATGACTACTCCAAGAGGACATGGATGTTTATGCTTAGGCACAAATATGATGCTATTGTCAAGATCAAGCAATTGAGATATTTGATTGAAAAGGAAACAAGGAAGATGATCAATCATATGTAGCCCAACAATAGTATGGAGTTCTACATGAAACTATAAAACGAATTTTGCATAAAGGAAGGTATGGTGAGACATTGTACCAATGCCAATGAATCATGACATGTTGTAGAGTTGATGAGCACATTGTTATTAGAGGGGGTCCATAAAATGCTTTATAATGCTAATAGAGGTAGAGGATATCTATCAGATACACAGCACAACAAGCTAGCTAGTAAATAGATCCTCATCCATTGCGATTATATGTTGGACTCTCAAAGAGGTTTAGTTAGGTAATGTCATAGTTTGTATGTTCTTAGAATGTTTGGTTACCCATAATATTTTCAAGTGAGTGATGGTAAACTCGATAGGAGGTTAAGAAAGTGCATGTTCTTAGGCTACGTATAAGGTGAGCGGGTTTATCAGTTATAGTGCCCGAAATTAAATTCACTTATTATCAACAAAAAAATTACATTTGACAAATCTCTAGTATTTATGGATAAGGCTAATTATAGCAATGTTAATGCAAATCTAGATGGTGTTTAGTTCAAAGTGGAGGTGCAATGAGAAACTATTGAGGTAACGCGTATTAGTAAAGTAGTTGACATAGTGCTTATAGTTAGTTGGAGCCTATAAAGCCAATGGTTACTAAGATGTGTGTCGGATCTCCTCACAAATATGGATGCAACAATAGTTTTGCTTTCATTTATGATAAATGAGGTTGTCTCGGAAAATCCTTATGAAGCAATTAAAGGTGGAGTGGAGTGCGGTAATGGTGAAGTTCAAGTGAGGTTTGAACTTGAAAGATATTTGTGGCAATTGAGCCCATGAGGGATTGTGGGAGAGTAGTATGTTGAAAGCTCGTAACAAAAGTCCAATACCTACACCTAGAGAGATCTCCAAGAGATGACCTATGTTTGAATTTGTTAACATATCCAGTTGGACTTACTTTCACTAAAAAATTTGAGTCAATAATTTATGGGCCAACTAGGATATATTACTTGCTATACACCACACCAATTTTTCAATATAAGACTTCTTTGATATAACTCTTATGTGCATCCCAACAATAGTAAAATTCATATGTTCAACGACACTAGTGTGACTTGGTTCAATTGTTAAGTCAATATGGAGATTGTTAAAATATATCTTGATTTTGAGCCCGTGAATGAAGCTCGACTAGAGATGAATTAAAGGAAGGTCTGAAAGTTCAATATTTGTGAATGTCTACCATGAAATTCTAGCATGAATGATAACTGTTATATTTCAATAATTAGTTTTTGTTCCAAAAATTGATTTTTCTATTTCTATTTCTTGGACAAATTTTTGAGTAAAAATATGTATTTGATAACGATAATTTTTTTTTTGTTCCCATAATAGAAATTTGCATGATAACAACACAAAATTTCCCTCTCTTAAATGGTGGTGATGAATGGCAACAGTAGTGAATGGTGACGGTGATCAACGGATGACAGCCAGCTACTAGTGGACGGTGGGTAGCAACTGATGGCCAACAAACGATGGCAGCTGATCGAAAATGACAAGTGATTAGCGGCTGACAGATGGTGACTGATGGTCGCAAGCCATGGGTAGTAGTAAGTTGGCGGCCAACTAGTAGCGAGGGTGAATAATGAAAAGATTTTATTTCTTATTACTATTCCAGGAATAGAGATAAAAAAAAAATTTACTTCTCATTTTTATTCCAAACTAAAATTTTGTTTTAGAAATAGAAAATTGAAATTACTTTATCAAATAAATTTATGTACCAAATTTATTTTTAAAAACAGAAAAATAGTTTTGACTGGAAATAAAATAGTTATCATGCTTGCTTGTTCAACATTGGAATCCAAAATGATAGTGGACTTTGATTGTTAAAAGGAAAGTCAGTCACAAGTCGCTGGAGGAAAAAATTTCCTATTTTTGTTTCAGAATATTCAATGCGTGGGTTGCGAGGGCTTTTGCTTTTTTGTGGGTAGAGTACATATGCAATTAAATATGTACTCGTGGGTCGCTCTAGTGGTCACGAAAAATTGGTGATGGATCGTCTTCTACAAGTGCTTGGTGAGGTTTTCTCATGATTTTCTTTGCGGAATTACACTCATAGTTTTAATGTTGAAGCCGATTAAATTTTGTGGTAAAATTTATAGATTCATTTAAGAGATTTAATTATTATTTTGTGAGGAATTATTAGGCTATGGGTTAAATACTATGTGAATTAATGAGTGTAAATAGGGCTCGGAAAATAAAAGGGTGTTTGAGTAATTTGATTCTAGATTTCTATTTTATCACTTCATATATAATTGAAATATTTATTGCTTTATTTATAGATGTAGGTCACTCTGACCAAACCACATAAATTTGATGTTTGATTTATTTTTTCATTCTATTTATTTTATTGTTTAACTGCTTATTTTCCACCATAATATGGAAGGTGTGGTGGAGCCCGGAGGATTTTTTTTTTTTTTCTTTTTGTGGGGTGCTGTGTCGCTCGTTTCTGAGGTGTATGTTCTCCCAATGGCTCCTCTCTCTCTCCCCCGCTGGAATGCGAGCGGTTTTGGAGTGTTCCAGTGTGGTCCCTTACTCTCGGAAAGAAAAATATAAGCATCACGATCTATTAGTTACAAAAATCTAGCTCGGCAGATTCTGGGGATATCTCCTCGCGCTGAATTGCTTCCATCGCGCGCGTGCGCTCTTGGGTTTCACGTTAGACGGGAGATAGAGGAGAGAGAAATAGAGATGGGCGGGCTTCTAGCTTTCACGGGCCTTGGAATCTTGGGCTCAATTTTAACCTCACTATCTCTCATCAGCACCTGCCGCCAGCAGTTTTCAGCTCTGCATTTCTCTTGATCCAGTTCAGCCTTCATTCCTTCAGTTGCAGCAAATACATCGGAATATCTCTCTATGTTGTCATCTCAAGTGGCCTTTGAAAGGGTCAACAGAAGTAGCTGCATTTCGTCTGAATTCAGGCTTCGATTTGTACTATTGCAGTCGCCCATTCAAGGTGCAATTTCGGCAGTTTGTCCTTGCTTGGTGTCCCTCCATTCTAAGCTTAGTTTCCATCAAGCTTCCCTCGGCAGAGATTGCAGCCATCCAGCTCCTTAAATCAAGCCGGAAAGGCCGTTCATTCAGCATCAAGAGTCACGGCGAACACCCATGTTCCCTTTATGTCTTCACAGTTTTGCGTGCTGCAATTCCCCCTGCAATTTTTCAGCAATTTTTGTCTGCCATTTTTTGGAATATAATACGCGTAAACGATAGTATCTTGCAATTTACGTCAACGCGAAATCACCAGATAAATAAATGAGAAATAATAAAGACACTAGAAATTTATGTGATTTAATTTGATATCGTACACTATATCCACGGGAGAGCCAAAAGAAAATAATCTACTATAATCGAAGAATCAAAGTTTCACAATCGTCACGCCGAGTGTTTCCCACACCTGGGACTTAATCTTAAACCTAAAGTGTTTATAAATAAACAACTCACTTGGACATAAACTCACGGCACAAAAAAAAAAAAAAAAAAATCTCCCGTTCAAATTGTACGCTAAAAGAAAAGATCTTCGGCTTCATTTTCTTTCTTTAGTGCAGCTCTTCTCTTGGCATGGACATGTGGCGTGGACGTGCGGCTTTCTTCTATGTCGAGCTTCGGTGGCTTCTTACGGAAGGAAAATAAGACCTGCAAATATTTATGTTTTTATACATGTGCCTAGGTCAAACTTTGACCTAGGCCCACCACGTTTTGGCTCCACGTGTGCAGAGGACTTCATCTTCACGCTAAAGGGTCCTTACGTGCGTGTGCCCAGAGTCAACACTTTGATTCTAGGCCCCACGACCTGATTGCCTTTTTTAGATTCTGCAGGCTTATGTAGCAAAGAAGAAACTTTGCTCCTTTTTAATATATATATATATATATATATATATATTTTCCCTTTTGTAAGTTTTCAAGAGTCTAGCGAAGTTTTTTTGTTGACTGAAAACATCCAAACGAATCGCGTTTTGCAAACGCTCAAACTCGAGACATAATTTAATAATTCTCCACCTTGGCTCGATGTTTGAAGCCAAATTATAGTGCTCATCATCCATGCCGCTCTCCTAACGCCCCGACGGGCGCTCACTCTCCATAGACACTACTTGAGCTTTGCCAAAGGAACATATTTAGTCCTCATATCTGCCGGGTTATCTGCTGTAGCAATTTTTTTGATAATAACATTACCCTTAGCTAAGACATCTCGAATGAAGTGGTGTCTGATGTTGATATGCTTCATTATAAACCGGATTATATGCCAAATATATCACACCTTGGTTATCACAGTGTATATCCACACTTTTCTATTCTAACCCAAAGTCCGAAAGCAAATTTCGTAATCATATTGCCTCATTCACTATAAAGGTTAGTGCTATGTACTTTGCCTTAGTCGAAGACAATGCAATGTGATCTTGTAAGAACGCTTTCCAATTAACTGCATCACCCGTTAGCGTAAATACATACCATGCTAAAGACCTGTGATCATCTAAGTCACCGGCGTGATATGAATTCACAAAACCAGTGGTCTTACTTCCATTACTGTCACTTTGGTACACTATACCCACGTTTGTTGTCCCTTCAAATATCTGAGGATCCATTTTACAGCTTCCCAATGAGCTTTACCAAGACACTTCATATAACGACTAACCACGCTCATAGCTTGTGAAATATTAGGCCTAGTGCACACCATAGCATATATAATACTACCCACGACACTCGAATAAGGAACACGGGACATATGTTCCTCTTCCTTCTTAGTCTACGGTGATAATTTATCTGAAAGTTTAAAGTGCTTCACTAAAGGTGTACTTGCAGATTTTGCCGACTGCATATTAAAACGTGCCATAATCATCTTAATCTATTTCTTTTGAGATAGACGTAAAACTCCTGCAATCCTATCATTCAAAATCTCCATACCAAAATTTTCTTTGCAGTACCTAAATCTTTCATCTTAAATTCAGCATTTAACTACTTCTTCAGCACATCAAATTAGACATTTTTTTAGCTGCTATTAGCATATTATCAACATATAAAAGTAGATAAATCAAAGAATCATTCTCAAATCTCTTATAGTAAATGCGCAGTTATCCATCTGACTTTTTGTGTAGTCTTGACTAACTATGAAAGCATCAAAACATTTATACCACTGCCTAGGAGATTGTTTTAGCCCATACAAAGATTTCTTCAACAAGCAAACATAATATTCTTTACTTGAAATAGCAAATCCCTCTGGTTGCCTCATGTAAATCTACTCCTCCAACTCATCGTGAAGAAACATAGTTTTTACATCTAGTTGCTCTAACTCGAGATCTTGTGAAGCAATTAAGACAAGTAAAACACGAATAGAAGTATGTCTTACCACAGGAGAGAACACCTCATTGTAGTTAATGCCTTTACGCTGTGTATATCCCTTTGCCACAAGTCTTGCCTTATACCTTGCTACCTCGACACCGGGAATGCCCTCTTTCCATTTAAAGACCCATTTACTTCTGACAATCTTTTGGCTCTTGGGTACTTGACCAGTTCCCATGTATGATTTCGATGGAGTGATTCCATCTCTTCACTCATAGCCTCTAGCCACCGCGATGACTTTGAACTAGCCATCGCCTCAGAGTAAGATGAAGGCTCATCTTTCTCCACCTCATTATCTACAATCAATGCATAAGTAATATCTGTATAACCATAACATATTGGTGATTTAATTTGCCTTCTCTATCTTTCTATGGCTATAGTGTGTTGCGATTTTGCTGATTGTTCACTATCACCGATTTCAAGAACTGCGGATTCATCTGCAATCTTAACTTCTGTTACCTTTGAGGTCTCCAAAGTCTCCACCTGAAGCTCCACCTCACTAATGACATCATGATTTGTCTTCTCTGCTGGTTGTGTCTCATACATCTTCTATTGAAGCATTATAGTTTCATTGAAAATCACATCTCTGCTGATTAGAAAATTGGGTGATCTGGGATTGGTGCACCACAGCCGGTACCCTTTCACCCCATGTGCATAACCCAAAAATATGCACTTCTTCACCCTCGGCTCAAGCTTACCATCACTCACATGAGCGTATGCAGGACATCCAAATATACGTAATCTGGAGTAATCAACATGTTTCATCGACCATACTTCCTTAGGAGTCTTCCACTCAATAGCAAATGATGAAAATCGATTAACCAGGTAACATGCCATATTCACTACTTCGGCTCAAAATTCCTTACTAAGTCTTGCATGCGAAAGCATGCATCGAGTTCACTCAAGCAAAGTTTTGTTCTTCTGTTCTGCCACGCCATTCTGCTGCGGTGTCCTAGGTATTGTGCAGTGTCTTACAAACCTTTTTTTTTTTTTTTTTGCAGAACTCAGTAAAATCTTTACTACAAAACTCAATGCCATTATCGGTTCTCAGGCATTTGATTTGTTTATCTGACTGCTTCTTAATCAATGCCTTAAATTTCTTGAACCGATTGAACACATCATATTTATGCTTCAGAAAGTATACCCATACTTTCCTCGAATAATTGTTGATAAATGTCAATATATATCGGACACCTCCTTTCGAAGGAACCGAAGACGGGCCCCGGACATTTGAATGAATATATTCAACTGATCATTTGGTTGAATGAATAGCTATAGTAAACTTAAATTAGTGCTGCTTCCCAAAGATGCAGTGTTCACATAAGTCCAGCTTCCCTGTCTTCTGACTCTTCAACAACCCCATTTCACTCAGCATCGTCATACCTGACTCACTCATATGCCCCAAACACATATGCCATAATTGAGTCAAGTTAGAGTTTAACTCACCTGATGAGACTGCAGCGGTTCCGATCATGGTCTCTCCTAGTAGATGATAGAGAGTGTTCACTTTCTCTCCTTCATCATTGCCATGGTACCTCAAGAGATCTTTAGTACTCCACCTTTAGTGGTGTACCTACATCTGATGTCGTCGAGTGTCCCTAGAGAAATAAGATTCTTCTTGAGCTATGGTACATGCCTCACATCTGTCAATGTGCACACTACCCCATTGTGCATTTGGATCCGAATTGTCCATATCTCCACAGCCTTCCAGACTGCATTATTCCCCAAAAGAACTCCACCACCATCCGTAGTCTAGTAAGTAGTAAACCAGTTCTTATAAGGTGTCATATGATAAGAACACCCCGAATCTAGCACTCATTTGTCTCCTGACGAAGTAGTAGTCATACATAAGATATATTCTGCATCATTATAGCTTCATTCGGCAACATTCGCCACACTGCTTCTGGCATTCTACCTATCAGCTTTATTCCTCTGCTTTCTTTGGACAATCTCTCATGATGTCCTCACGACACTCAAAGCATCCCTTGGACTTTTTATGGCGTGATTTTGATCTGCTTTTACCTCTGCTGCTACTAAGCCCTTGATGTTGTTCTCTATCCTGAATTGTCAGTGCTTGCACTACTCTTTGCACCAGACCGTCATCTTGCAACTTTCTTTGCCACTCCTTAGAGAATAAGGCGGACTTTACCTCTTCCGAGGTAATTGTAGTACGCCCCTGCAACAGTGAATCAATAAAGTGCTTCAATAACTCTAGTAAAGAGGCTAACAATATCATGCCCTGTTCTTCATCATCAAGTATCTTACCGACGTTTTTCAGATCCATCATAAGTTTATTAAATTCATCTAGGTGAGTTTTGATAGACGTACCTTCAGTATATCTAAATTGAAACATCTTCTTCAACATGCACAAGTGATTATTCAAACCTTTCTTCACATAGAGTGCTTTAAGTTTTGTCTATAACGCTGCGGCATCCTTCTCCTCAGCAACCTCTATTAAAACCTCATCCGACAAATTTAAAAGAATTGTGCTCTTTGTTCTTTCCATGAGCTTTACCCTTTTTGAGGCTTTCATTATAATAGGCAACTCATCTTCACCATCCAGTGCCTTGCCAAATCTTGGGTTGTCAGTAATGCCCGCATCTTGATGCTCCATAACACAAAGTTGTTGCTCCCGTTAAACTTCTCAATTTCAGATTTCCTCTCAGAAATGCAATGACAGAATTTCCAGATAATAATCAAACAAGCAAAAGCTCCAAATCACAATCAAGGAATCCAACCCCAAGCTCTGATACCAATTGTTGGAATATAATACGCGACAAGATCTCGCAATTTATGTCAATGCAAAATCACTAGAGAAATAAACGGGAAATAATAATGACACCAGAAATTTATGTGGTTTGGTCCAAGTATCAGTACCTACGTTTATGGGGGAGAGCAAGCAGCAAATAATCCGAAGAAGAAATAGAGTTTACAATCGCTCATGCGCTCGAGTGTTTCCCACACCTAGATTTAACCCTAAACCCAAAGTGTTTATAAATAAACATCTCACTTAGACATAAACTCACGACAAAAAAAAAAAAAATCATGCGTTCAAGTTGTACGCCAAAAAGAAAAGATCTCCGGCTTCCTTTTCTTTCTTTCGTGCAACTCTTCTCTTAGCGTGGACATGCGGTGTGGATGTGCAACTTTCTTCTACATAGAGCTTTGGTGGCTTCTTATGGAAGGAAAAGAAGACTTGCAAATATTTTTGTTTTTATATGTGTGCCCAGGTCAAAGTTTAACCTGGGCCCACCACATTTTGGTTCCATGCGTGCAGAGGACTTCATCTTCATGCCAAAGGGTCTTTATACGTGTGTGCCCAAAGTCAAAGTATTGACTCTGGGCCCCACAATTTGATTGCTTTTTTCGGATTCCATAGGCTTCTGTAGCAAAGAAGAAACTTTGCTCCTTTTTTTTTCCCATCTTTTGTAAATCTTCAAGAGTCCAGCAAAGTTTTTCTATTGACCAAAAACATCCAAGCAAATCGTGCGTTTTGCAAACACTCAAACTCGAGAGATAATTTAACACAATTTCCTACTTGATTCTCCAGCCTAGTCTCCTGCAATTCCTAGCCCTTTGGGACCAGCCAACATCACGGCTATTCCAACTTTGTCTGCAGATGCACATGGGTGAGAATTGCTTCCATTTTCGGTTCTTGTCTTGTTCTCCAAATGCACATGGATGGTTGGAGGTCTAAAGAGATTAGTTACGTGAGAAAATGAGAACAAATGGGCTTGTATAGCATGAGAGAGAGAGAGAGAGAGAGAGAGAGAGAGAGAGAGAGAGAGAGAACCGAGGGAAAAAATAATAATAATAAATTGCTAAGACCATTAATAGTTTGATTGATTTGGGAGCTCTTGCGATCTCGTCAATTTGAAAATTTTAGATATCGCGCCTAAGTATCTTACTGGGCCTGTACATCAAGCCCAGCTTGGCTAGGTTTCCACTGGCCTGGGTGGCATGGCCCAGTCCGGTCCAGGGTTCAAGCCGTTTGGCTCAATCCGGTCCAAGCTTGGGCCGTCTTTTCAACGAACCGGGTCGGACTTCAACCCGGGGATTTGACTCGGGTCTTTTTTAATATATTATAATTCTATAATATTAAAATAATATATTAAAAAATGAAAAATGAAAAAATAAAATATTTATTTTAAAATTAAATATTTCGAAAATTAAAAAAACTGCAGGGTTTGTTTAGAAATTGACATGTCTTGCTTTCTTAGTGTAATTAGACATTTATTTGCTTGCACATTGATTTATTGCTTCTTTAATTTGCATAGTTAATTATGTTTAATTGCACATCCTCAATTTTACTGCAATTATGATTTTGGCAGCTATGATTGTTACTATAATGATTGCGCACCTGTATGATCACCTCACATGTTAGTGGATAGGTATAAAATCAATCCAAACTGCTTGACAAAAATCTATTCTTCTAAAATGAACAAGATTAGGTACCAAAATGGTACTAATTGGTCAATTAGTGTAATCAAGTCCCAAACCCTAGATTATCTAGTTGTGTAGGAAGTGAGGTACATTCCCCTGCCTCATTTGGTTTCTAATCGACCCCAATAAGCTAGTGGTGACTCCATTTTGCAAAATTATTAGAAATACCCCAACGTCACGTGAGGTATGGGCTTGGGAGAGCCCATGCCTATCATGGGCCTTTCGCTCAATATTTCCATTTGGCTTGTCTTGTTTGTATTGCCTCGCACATGAACGCCCAATATTCGGCCGAGTGAGCATCCATTCTGTCCATATTGCCGGATAAATCCCACCGATTCTTTCCCTAAATTTGTTTACCATCCTTGCTATTCCACAACTTTGCTAATTTCCTTGGGCATCCTAAAATTTCATAACAACCCATGGATATACCATGAGTAGGTGATGGAAGCGCCATTGGACTATGTTATGGTCATTGGCTAATAGATTATAATTTAATCAAGGCCGAGCATTTAATGGACAATTATTTGGTTGGAAATATATCCTATGTCCATGTGTGATTAAGAATTTGTATTAAAGGATAAATTCATAAGGAAATTCTGTTTTTGGCCATGAACTTTATAAGTTGGATTTTCATTGAATTATATTACAAAGTTTTATGGCCAAGTGAATAAGTGTAATTAGGTATTTATATAAGTGGGAATTAAGGTGGATTATTAGGAATAATTGTGGGCTGGGTATTTGAGGACCAAATCAGCCCAAGACAACGCACAATTACCCACTATTCCGCCAAAAACAACCCTACCTTGACTTTTTCCCAAAAAGTCTCGATTTGCAAAAAATATATTTGGAGGCTGAGTCAACATTCTTAAAATGAGCCGTGACATGACAGAACTTCCAATTTCTGAAATCGGATTCAAATTCGTGGTAAATTTCAATACGACGCGATTTTAGCATGACCTAGGCTACCGGGTAACTTTCAAAATTTTTTTGTGCAAATGACCTGTGGTCGATTTTCTTCAAGCCATAATAAACCCCTTCGACACATTGGCGACTCTCGGTGGTCATGAAAATCTCAAGGTTTCAAATATGAACACAGGGTACCAAAACGATAGAAAAATCAGTCTAGTGCCGATCGATGAAAATTTTACAATTTAATGGAATCTCCCACGTTTAACCACATATCTCGATTGAACCGACCTATCTCTGGTCTCTATTTGATTTTTAACTATGCCATAATGATCTCTACAGATAAACCTAGTCAAGTAGCCGATTCCTTGTCGAATCCTCAAGTCTATTGCATTAAAATCTCTTTATGACTTCCTTAGATAGTCTAGTTATCTCATAAGTGATCAGCTTTGAAAATAACGTTATAGGCGCGTCGATGAAAGGCTCGATTTATTCAATTGAAAGCCGGATTGAAAATCCAAGATGTCACAACTCTTATAAAAATTTCGTCCTCGAAATTTAAATCTTTACACACTTTTAAACAAAAAGGTGGGGGTACAAATGTCTCATCGACTTTTCTCTCTCCTGGGTTGCTCATTTAGTGTCGTGGTGTTGCTAGACCACTTTGACCAATGGGCTTTCAATGTATGACACTCAGTCATCCACATCCAATTCCTTGAAATTAAGCACGTGGGTTGGATCAAGTTCATACTTCCTCAACATTGACACGTGAAAGACGTTGTGCCCTTGTGCCAATCTCAGAAAAACGTGGTCACCAACTTGAAATTCTAAAAGCCTTTGACGCTTATTAGCGTAGATTTTCTAGCAACTCTAAGTAGTCTTTAATATGTTTATGATTACTGTGACTACATCCACTAATTGCTAAACCAACTTTGGGCCTATAATCTTTCTCTTCCCGACTTCATCCCAATACACGGTTGTTCTGCACACTTTGCCATACAATGTTTCAAAAGGAGCCATATGGATGCTCTGCTGATAACTGTTGTTGTAGGCAAATTCCACGAGATGAAGTTGTTCCTTCCAGCTTCCTTTGAAATCTAGTACACAAGCTCACAGCATGTCTTCGAGGGTTTAAATTGTCCTCTCAGACTGGCTATCCGTCTAAGGATGGTATGCCGTACTATACTGCAGCTTTGTACTTAAAGCACTCTGCAAGCTCTTTTAAAAAGGAGCTGTGAATCTCAGGTCTCTATCTGAGGTTATCATAATCGGCACTTCATGCAGTCGAACTATATGGTGCACGTATAACTCAGTGTGCCTATTCAAGTCAAGATCCTTTCGCACTGCAATAAAGTGAGCCGATCTTGTCAACATATCGATTACTACCTAAATAGAATCGTTACCTCTCTGACTCCTTGGTAATCCTGTCATGAAGTCCATCGTGATATGCTCCCACTTCCACTCTGGGATCTTGAGAGGTTGCATAAGTCCTCCCAGCTTAAAATGTTGAGCTTTGACCTGCTAACACGTTAGACACTTGGCGACATGCTTGGCGATGTCTGCCTTCATACCAGACCACCAATAGTGATGACAGAGATTCTGATACATCTTTGTACTGCCAGGGTAAATGCTGTAACTGCTACGATGAGTTTATGATAAAATATCCTCTCTAAGCTTCGCATTGTCGAGTACAACCAATCTTCCTCAGAACTTTAGCGTTCCATCATCAGAAACTTGAAAGTCAACCTTTCTCTCTTCGATATCCTCTTGCAAAATTTTTCTGAATATCCGGGTCTGTTGGCTGAAGTAATTTGATCCAAATTTGCACATCTGGCTCAATTCTGAGGATGGTCATAAGATGAGAAAGGTGGCCTACCTCAAATTTGAAAACCGAATCGCGAGCTTGCTCGAGTAGATTCCACTCCTTAACTAACAAATGAGCAATTGAAGACTTTCGGCTCAAAGCGTCAGCGACCTTATTCGCCTTTCCTTGGTGATATAATATATCACAATTGTAATCATTCAAAAGTTTCATCCATCGGCGCTGTCTCATGTTCAACTCCTTTTGGGAAAATAGGTACTTGAGACTCTAATGGTTAGTGAAGATCTGGAATCTTTCCCCACACAAATAATGTCTCGAAATCTTCAACGTGAATATGATTGCTGTGAGTTCTAAGTCATGTGTCGGGTAGTTCTGTTCATGAGGTCTCAATTGGCGGGAGGCATATGTAGCAACCTTACCATATTACATTAGCATGCAACCTAGTCCTCTAAACAATGCATCACTATAGATCTCATACCCTCCAGGACAAGATAAAATTGTCAACATAGGTGTGGTAGTTAACTTTTCCTTTAGCTCTTGGAAACTACGTTTGCACTTGTCTGTCCACACAAACTTTTCTTCTTTCTTTAGGAATTGAGTCAATAGCAATGCTAATGTTGAAAACCTTTCCACGAACCATCTGTAGTAACCTCCCAAACCCAGAAAACTTATGATCTCTGTCACTGTAGTCAGTCTTGGCCAGTTGATCATTACTTTGATCTTGGACGGGTCCACGAAGATTCCTTCACCTAAAATCACGTGACCTAGGAAAGCAACACGAGTCAACCAAAACTCGCATTTGCCAAACTTAGCATACAACTGGTGAATTCTCAAAGTTTGGAGCACTAATATCAGATGATTCTCGTGCTCCTTAGCACTTCTCTAATAAACCAAACTATCATCGATGAACACGATCACAAATTGATCCAGATATTCCTTGAATACTTGGTTCATCAGATCCATGAAAGCAGCTGGAGCATTTGTCTTCCCGAACGGCATTACAGTGAACTCGTAATGACCATATCGAGTATGAAATGCTGATTTTGGAATGTCCTCTTTCCTGATCCTTAGTTAATGATATCCTGTCCTCAAGTCGATTTTTGAAAATATCGACGTTCCTTGTAACTGATCAAACAAGTCATCGATCCTCGAGAGTGGATACTTGTTCTTGATTGTCACCTAATTGACTTGGCGATAGTCGATGCACAAACGCAATGAACCATCCTTCTTCTTTACAAATAAAACAGATGCTCCCCAAGGTGATGCACTAGGACATATGAATTCATTATCCAACAACTCTTGCATCTGCACCTTCAGTTCCTTCAACTCAGATAGCGCCATCCAGTATGGAACCTTAGAGATTGGCTCTGTCCCGAGTGCTAACTCAATCACGAACTCGATCTCTCTCTTTAGCAGCAATCTTAGCAATTCCTTCAGGAATACATCTAGAAATTCTTGCACAACCGAAATATCTTCAATCTTTAGCTCCTCAATTGTCATATCCACGACAGCCGCTAGGTAACCTTGACAACCCCCGTCTAACAAACGGGTTGCCTCTTGCGACGAGATTAGGGAAATCGAGGATCCTCCTCGGTTCCTAACAAACTTGAAGCTCTCACTCTCTAACGGGTTAAACTGAATTGCTTTGTGATAGCAGTCTATTTTAGCTCATTGCTTGGTGAGCTAGTCCATGCCAATTATCAAATCAAAGTCATACAAGGCTAGGACTAACAAGTCTATTTTCCCCTCTCACTCACCAATCGCTAACTTGCAACCAGAACAACCCAATGCAGACAACACCTTATCCTTTAACGGTGTAGATATGCTAACCACAAACTCTAGCAACTCAGGACTTAATCCTATCAACTTAACAAATTGCTCGGCAATAAAGGAATAAGTTGCGCCGGGGTTGAACAAAGCATAAGTAGGATGGTTGTTCAGTGAAACCATACCTGTGATCCAGTTAGGCGCGTCCTTTGCCTGACCTCTAGTGATAGCATAAACTGTTCCCTGAGCTGAGGGTCTTGGCTGTCCACCCTGTTGTGCGTTCTGAGGCGTATACCCTATGATCGGTCCTAACAAGGGCGGCGGCAAGTAACTATGGTTGTCCTCTTGGCCTCCTAGGACAATCCCTGACCATGTGGCCCTATTGGCCACATCCAAAACAAACACTTGGTCTTTGAGGGCACAGAGCTGTACCATGTCGCCTTCCACAAAAGCGACACAAATCATTCATATTTGGCCCTAACTTGTCAACTCCACCCTTCCCGCAGGCGAGACTTATAATCTTCCTCCCGGTTATGGGCTTCTTCCCATGGCGGATTGCATCCCTATTCAAGTTAAACCTCGATCCAGACGAGGTGGCTTGCTCATTCAGGCTTCTCTCCAGCAGCTAGGCTCGATTTATACCTCAGGGTAATCCTTCAAATCAAATGGCACCAGCGGCTACTTCAACTCATGCCAAAGGCTATTCTTGAATATCCGTGCCTTATCTTCAGGGTCTTCGATTAATCTCGGGGCGTATTGAGAGAGCTCAGTGAATTTGACCTCATACTGGTCAACGGTCATGTTCCCTTGGTGGAGAAGCTGGA
The DNA here is from genome assembly GCF_016545825.1 of Eucalyptus grandis. NCBI lineage: Eukaryota > Viridiplantae > Streptophyta > Magnoliopsida > Myrtales > Myrtaceae > Eucalyptus > Eucalyptus grandis. The sequence continues at coordinate 41,163,963 of NC_052614.1, forward strand.
ACTTCTCCATTTTCTATTCTCGGGCACCCCCCGAAAAATACTTCTCATTGAATGCTCTGAGGAAGACGTCCCACAGCAGGGACCACACCTTCTGGAAACACTGTCTCTTTGTTGGCTCTCAACTAAATGTTTGTGTTACCTTGCAGTTGATACACTACCAGAACCACTTTCTCCTCTTCATTGCACTTCAGAAGTGCAAACACCTTATCCATATCCTGAATCTAAAGAGAGGCAGTCTCCGGATCTCCAGTATCCGTGAACCTAGGCGGGTTCAGCTTTAGAAATTGTTCCACCAACTTGTGGATTGGCCTCTTTGCGGCCACATTCCCGGTGGAACCTCGCAAAAGCAACGACAAAGGGCGATAGGTTCGGTAATGGTTGTGGCCTTAGCAATGGCAGCAACGGTAGCAGTAATGATAGCTTGAGCGGCGGCTGTAACAGCGACAGTGAAGGCATCAGCTTGATTGTAGGCATGCCGCCCCATCATTTCTCTCATCGCATCCAAGGCCTGCGTGGTCCCGATAGTTCCTAGATCGCCAAGGGTTGCTACCTCAGCACTAACTGGAGGTGGCGCTACTCCACTCGCGCTAGCCTACGCTTGCACTTTACAACAACCCCTCGAGTATCAACCCTTGTTGGCGGCCTACCCGAGCTGTAGGCCTAACAAATCACCTACTAGGAGTCATTTGCTCCTGATCGCTCATGGCTCAGCTTTCTACTGAAACCTGACTTCCAATTCACACCAAATTTAGAAGTCGAGCGATAACAATAAACAATTCTACCAATCAACTATCACAAACATGCACCAGTATGAATTTAAAGGCCGATCCTACAAACTATCCCATAGACCATTGCACCTTATCACTCTAATTTATAATGACCATGCTCTAATACCACTAAACAGGGATGTCACGTCCAGATCCTCCAAGTATATACCCATCTCAGCTTGGTCGATTAATAGCGATGTCCCATAACCCATCTCCAACCCATTCATTTTAATACGCATGCGGAAACGAATAAAAATCCCCAAACAATAACACAATGGGATGGAAAAGTAGGGCCATAAATTTAAACTGAAAGAACAACCACACTTATATATATACATATAACAACCCAAGTCATATCTACAATACAAGCCACTACAATCTCAAAGTTTGCAAGACAGGGGGATTTAACAAACTATGGCTCCTCATCCTTCTCATGATCTCCCTCCACACTCCAGCTGGAGTCTATTGCTGAATACACTAGGGAGTTTGGTTCTTTGAGGGCAGGGTCCACCGAGTCTGTAACCAAACCACTTGGAGGGACTATAGTGCCCTTTCCAAAAGCAACCTCCATCACATACAGAGGTATCTCACATTCCAGCACGGGGCCCTCTTTCTGCCCATTATAATATAGGTGATACCATGCCCTGTATTGATGGGGCACCTTTTTGGGTAGACTCGCATCAACCCACACTATGGTTTTCACCACTTTGTGTTGCAGTCCCTCAGGATGCCCATGAATCGGAATGTGGTACTTTTGTTCCATGATCTTCTTTGGTTGACCAAAATGCTCGGGAGGAGCGGCTACTATGGATCTGAAAATGGTTATCCCATAACGGGTTGAGATGATGTCTCAATGAGTTCTACTCCTTAAGCCTTGATTATGAAGAAAATACACCCAAAGGGCTACCTAAGCACAATCACGAGTGAAATGACTTATCTTGGCCTCCACTTCTTCCCCGCAGTCGCTTTATTTAATAAGTACCGACAAACCATACTATCTAATCAAATCAGATCGAACCATTGATCTATCGACTCGGTCAATTACATGTCATCATGACCACTTCTCGGTCAACCTAATCGGTACTATCTATAATATCCTATCAAATTAGGACCGCCACCCAAAGATGAAGATAGATAGTATAGTTCGCCCAAAGCTGATAAGGTATACTACTTACCCAAAGCTGATATATCATGGCCCTTAGGCTAATATAGTATACCGGTATACTGCTCACCCAAAGCTAACATAGCAGAGCTCATAGGTTGATATAGTATACAATCCTGACTATCTAACAAATTCACCATTTCTATCTTACCCGATAAAAATAATCGTATGTGGGTACACGGTCGACGTAGACAAAATACAATATAATCACATTCCATAAATCCCACCATTTATATGGTCCACCAAAATATTTTTGGCATTGTAAACCGACGCTCGGTTATTTTCCAAACAGTTATTGAAATTAAATAAATTTAGGAATAAATTCCTAAAATCACAAATCACATAAATAAGCACAAATTAGAACTCACTTAAATAAACATATCACACCAATGGAATCGGCATAAAATTCCGGTTACCGACTATTCCGGTTTAATTTTCGAAAAATAAATAAATAATTAAATAATTATGAAAAATAATTAATAAATGCCAAAAATAGTAACTTAAGCCCGTAAAGCCTAATTAAAAGCCGAGACGGGTTAGGAAAAATCTCGAACCTGTCTAAATAAAAACTAGAGCTTGTTTAGGCTTTAACTACACTACTCTACCCACTTAATATGCAATCACAATTAATTAAATTACTAATCTAATTTTTCCATCCACCTAATTTGTACTTAATTTAAACTAAACAACTTGTAAGTGTCATTAAATTACTAAGCAAGGATTAATGAGTTAAACTCACTTATTCAACGATCCGCTCAGATCAAACTGACGGGGATGCAGCGAGGGGCAAGAAACTCCAAAGTGGGCTTGCCAACTAGGGTCAGGAAAGCACCGAAACGGGCCTAAATAGTGCAGGAAACCCTTTGAACTCGGCTTCTATTCGAGGCTGACCTTGGGGTCGAGAAGGGCTGGTTGGGGCCGAAATAGGTAGCGGGGCTAGCCACAGCTCCAGGCGAGTGGCTTCGAGCTCCAACGACGGCTCTAGCGATGGCACATGGTGGCTGGACGACTCGGTCATGGCCTGAGGCAGCGATCGGGAATAGGGACATGGGCGCATGAGGATGGAACGAGGTTGGATGGTCGCGGGCTGGCAGGCGCGCGATGGGCGGGGTGGTGGTGCGAATGGCCATCTAGGCAACAACGAGGTCTCCATAGCTTCTTCTCTAGAAGTTGTTGAAGCTTTCAAGGAACAATGGAGGGGAAAGAGGGGTTATTGACCGGTTTGGGGGAGAGAGGAGAAGAGAGGAGACTAGGAGGGCCTACTTGGTCTTCTATCTCATCTCTTTGTCTCCTAATCTTGGCCCACCACACTAGCTAGAATCCTCAGCCACATTTCCAGCCTATTAGGCCCTTTCTAGAAGCTTAAAGCAGTCCAAAATGTTGGGTCCATGGGTGTTACGAATTTTGGATGATTTTGCTTCAATTGGTCACCAAATGCTTCTTAAATCAACTCAATTTGGTCTCCATAAATTCCAATATCAAGTCCTCGATCAAATTGATATTTTCTCCATCAATTGATCCCACTTGCATTCCAATTACGCGATAAAAATGATCCCCAACATTTTCTAGACAAAAACGACCCTATCTCGACTTTTTCTCAAAAAGTCTCGGTTTGCAGAAAAATCTTTGGAGGCTGAATCGACATTCCTCAAATAACCCATGACATGATAGAACTTCCAATTTCTGAAATTGAATTCAAATTCAGTTAATTTCAATCCGGTGCGATTTTAGCTTGACTTAGGCTACCGAGTAGCTTTTAGAAATTTTTAGTGCAAATGACCCGTGGTCGATTTTCATCGAGTCACAATGAACCCCTTCGACACATTGGCGACTCTCAGTGGTTGTGAAAATATCGAGGTTTCAAATGTAGACACACAAGGTACTAAAACGATAGAAAAATTAGTCTAGTGCCGATCGATGAGAATTTTGCAATTTAGTGGAATCTCCCACGTTTAATCACATATCTCGATCGAACCGACCTATCTCTGATATCTAATTAATTTTTAACTATGCTTTAATGATCTCTGTAGATGAACCCGGTCGAGTAACCGATTCCTGGTCGAATCCTCAAGTCTATTGCATTAAAATCTCTTTATGACTTCCTTAGATAGTCTAGTTATCTCATGAGTGATCGGCTATGAGAATAGCACTATAGGCGCGTCGATGAAAGGCCCGATTTATTCAATTGAAAACAGGATTGAAAATCTAGGATGTCATATACGCAACTAGAGATTTTTAGGAACGGAGACTTGTTTACGCCAATGTTTCTATTAGTGCCCTTGCAGTACCACTAACTTGGAAGGTTATTTATCTAAATGCCACACAATCTTGATTACCGATTATAATATTTACGAAACCACTAAGTGTCCATGCAAATGTTTTTGTAGGTTTTTTTATTGTCTAGACTAATCCTAACATAATTTATAAAAGAAATTTACACTCAAATTATTGAAAAGTGGTGTCGTAAACAAACATCCAAGAAATTGAAATGACTTGAAAGTGATGCGGAAAAGAAAGACTCGATACAAGTCGAGCAAATTATATTACATGGTTTTATTATCATGCCTCGGGATAGGACCCCCGTGAGCGAAATAGAAATTTAAATATGCATGAATTTACTTGAGATGCATGAAATTATTCTAAATAACTTTAATCTATGCAAAATAAATTATTTACAAAAATGATTATAAAATATCAAAATAACATCAAGTTAGAACAACGACTTTATAAAATTAGGAAAATCTCATAAATGTCATTTATGCCCTAATTTGAGACTCTAACATTTTTTGTTTTTTGTTTTTTTTTATTATTTAAAAAAATATTATTAATAACACATCACATGAATATCATAATAATCAAGCTCAAATTGACCGTTTCAAGATTGAAACTTGTTATGGGCATTTCGTCGAACATTTGGTGTGCATTGAACCATCCCAAGTAACTTCTTCAAGCCATGTTTGTAGCCTTCAATCTCGACCCACAAGCAATCTCATGTATAAGTAAAATATCAAGGTTTTACTACCCCATGCAAATAGCAAGATTAGATAGAAATCATAGCCTAAAACCCACAAAAGCCAAGCTGAAATTGTCCTTAAATATGCAGGTTTGAGTTGATTTAGCAAATCTGGGTTTGAACCCAAGTCAAGCAAACAGGTTGCATGCCCATATTCAAGCCCCAACACTCATCATATACGAGATCTAAGGGAAACATTACTTGATCCGAGTGAAAGTAAGTAACATGGACTTTCAAATGTAACAAACTTCATAGAGAATGATCAACCGAACACACCGAAATGACCTCTCCAAGAAGCACACATGCAAAGTCCCCACTGACCAGTCATGAATCAATGTGGATAGGCTTGGTTTTTGGCCCAAGTTGTGGACGATTTCATGATTTACTCGGAGATTTAAAGACCAAACCAAGCTAACCCCAGCATCATTTATGCTCCCATATGACATTCATCAAGCTCATGAAGATAGAAAACACATGTAAATGGGAGTAGCAAGTCAAACATGTATGGTTCTTGAAGAGGCTTCAAACACTTTTGAAAAATTTCAGCCTCAAAAATTAGTTTTCCGAGCTAGTTTTCCTCTTAGTTTTTTCATGGTTAAATTCAATATTGACCAAAAATACATCTAAGACTCTTACCTTGCTTCCTAGTTTCTTTTTCAAGTGGTTCTTGGCCAAGGAAACCAAGAAGTTGTCCTCAGGGCACGTGGAAGTTGGCTCATTCAAACTAGAAATGAGATCTCGTAGAGAAAACTGACAACGAAGGTTTTCATTGACCTCCAAAATTCAACTTGAAGACCTCTTTCATTGGCTAAATTAACTCCGAACGCAACTATATGTATTCTAGTTTGGGTTACAAGTCACAGATTTTCTCATTTGTGTGGCACCCCCTGACGGCCCCTGATCTGTTAGGGTCGCTACAGATACCTTCCTTAGCACTTTGTCTTGAAAGTCGATTACTCTGATACCAAAGAGTTATAATATGTCTATAAGTCATGGAGGTTTATATCTTTTCCATAGGTCCCTGCGCAGAAATATGGCGGAAGCACATCCATCAACTCCCCTTTCACAAATTAAAACGATGCACACCAAATAAAACTTTTATAAATTAAAGTTGAACACCTTTATTTACATAAACCCGATGGACATCTTAGTCGGTACATAAAAACGCCGTGGTTTTCTATACCTGGCTACATATCAAAAGATAACCGACATCTTTTCCAATAGTTGTATACTTAAAGTTCATCGATTAGTGTCGGCATCCAAAAGTTCCTTCCTTTGCTGTTCTCCTCCTCCTCGCGGTCATATCCAACCACTCGGTCCATTTGCTAGTGGTGGTGATAGCAGAGGCATCTTATCTAGTCTGAAATGTTAGTCCCCAAAAGGGGTGAGTACAACCACTTAGCAGTAAAAGATTCATTAAGCTATATCACGCAGTACCATCAATATCTAGATTCATGCAAGCTAGACAAGATAGGCAATCAATGAATGAGTATGCATCCAAACCATATAACTCTTCAATTCAATGACCAGTGCATATCCAACCAATAAGATGCATTCAATACCTTAATGACCACATTTTCAATGCCAAATAGTACAAACTCAAATTCATAGACAATTTATGCACCATGCCATATGCACACACATGCACATGTTTCATTTCCCACTTTGATATTCAAAAGGATCTCATTTTCCCCGGGGACCAGTTTGCATCCCTCCGGGCTCTCGCACCCAACTTGGCATCGCGAGACCTCCGGCACACACCTCCGGGCATCCGGCATGCACCTCCAAGCATCTCGTACCCCAATTGGCGTCACAAGGCTTCCGGCACACACCTCCGGGCATCCGGTACACACCTCCGGGCATCCCGACACTCCCGGGGCATCGTCAACTTAAGGGTCCGACGGTATCATTAACATCACAATGTATATTCACATATATGTTTCACTTTCAAAATAGCATTTGATGCAATAATGTCAAAGGTTTCAATCAAATTTTGATGTCATATGATATGCTAAATGTCACCACATATGTTGTATATTTAACCACCCAAGATATCATATCTCATAGAGCAATTTATATGTTCTTGAAAATAAAACAATTTTTGGATAAAACAGAATGCACTCCTTTAATTAAAATTCTGGAAAAATTAGTATGCAGTCTTAATAAATTCTGAAAATTTAACATGTTATAAAAGAGATCTAGAGAAAAATGTTTCATGAAGAACACCATGTCAAAAGAACTTCGTATGAGTCGCTATGGTCCATGCATCACAGCCTTAAAATTTGAAACATCACCATTGCACAGTTTTATTCACAAATTCGGTATAACCCCTAAATCAACTCAGAAAATCCTGAAATTTTGATATGTTATAGAAACAACATAGAGATAAAATTTTCATGAACAACTCAAAGTCAGATTCATTATATATTAAAATCTATAATCACCATAACTCTCCCTAACCCTCGGTAACGATTTCCAGATTTAACACTTTCAAAGAAAAATTGTTTCACTGACCAATACTTGTCTGTTTCTTCTAAAATTTTAGTATGTTACTCCTTAAGATGTCATCTACAACTTTCATCAAGGACATGAAGTCAAATTTCAGCTAGATGATTATAGAAAATTCATAGAGTCGTCAAAGGTCAATCTGTTTTTCCATGAAACAATTTGCTAGCTTGAAGAACTACTCCTATACCTTCGAAATTCCAACATCCAGCATCATAAATCAAGCATCTCCAAAATCTATTACACTTCACACACAACCACAGCAAGTAAAGTGTATATCAATGGACTCTCACTTGCTCAATCAAAACAGCCAACTTCACTAAATTTCCGAGACATGCAAGACTCAAAAGTAACATGCAATGACTTCTAACTTCAGTCTAGTACTCATCAAGTTCAATCCAACACAACACAGCAACAATACATTTAATCCTCCACAGAACAGCACTCAATCTTCATCTCAATCATCCAAAAACCCAACATGCAGTTCCCATTTCAGCGTTTTCTCAAGTCTACCAGCACTTCACCAGATAATCACGGCATGCAAAGACATAGATTAATGAACTTCCACTTGCCTCACTCCTAAGCTCGATCAGCAAGCAAAACAGAGGGCTTGTGGGTCTCGGGCGTGGCTCGATCAATGGCGAAGCTAGGCGACATCGATTGGCGGTAGCAGGCGCATGCACGGTGGGGTTGGTCTCCTTCTTCCCCTTGCCGATGCTCCCTCACAACTCTCTCTTTTTCTCTCTGTTTCTCACGTGGACTCTCTTCCTCTCTTTCACTTGCTCGCCCACTCGAACTCTCTCGGTCTCACTCTCTCTTGCTTCAACCAAATGCTTTTGGTTTTCTTTTAGTTAATTGTTTTGTTTAGTTTGCATTCAGGTGACAAGTGTTCTTAAGGGAAGGACAAGTGGAAGATGGTTATGGACAAGTGTAAAATGACATGCATCTTCCTCCCCCCTTATCTGATTCTCTTCTTCTCTCTCTGTTTGTGTGTTACGAAACTGCCTCATCCTCTCACTTTCTCATAAAACCGAGCCCCTTGTTTCCTCTAATGTTAGTTAAGCTAATGATGATTTTGCATGTAGGGGTTTCGGTGGATGCGTGCATGGAGGACAGCTGTTGAGGACGTGTTATCTTCTTGCTCACCCTTGAGCTTCGCTGGACGTTCACAAGAGAGCAACGTGGCCGTTGCTAGCCTCCCCTTGGTCAACAACCAGAAGAAACCTTTTGGGGTTAATTTGGGTCAGGCTTTTGGTGGCCGCACGGTCCATAGTATACGACCCAAATTTTCTTCTGAGCTTATCCTTAAATTTCCGCACAAGTAGGGGGGGCATTTCGGTTTTCATGGTCTACAAGGAAATCAACTAATCTCCTCTTATTCAGTCCATCTCTCATACCAATATGTGACTGAAATTCTTGCATGAAGAAGGACCTCGAAAGAGTTACATGGTGATAAGAATTTCATTTCCTTACTTGCTGTATCGTGAAATGAAAAAGACGTGCATGGTCCTTATGCACGGTTCAATTCTCCAAGATTTTATCCTTAACTTTAGCACGTGCGAGGGTTGAAGCATCGTTACTCACGTAATTGCATGGAATTGCAACGATGTGCATGGGAGGTCCAGTTGGTCTCATATAAAATATGTTAGATGTTTCGGGACGTGGGGTGGCAATGAAACAGTGATCACATGTTGTGCCGACGGCGAAGAACTTCGATCACATCTTTTTTGTCAATCGATGATGTATCATCAATAATTTCCAAAGTCGGCAAGGTGCAGATAAGGTCGGTCTCACTAGGGATAGTACATAGGGAAAATGCCATAACTCATTCGACGATCGATCCATTTCTAATTGTGACCCCTTGGTCTGATGGTGGTAATAAAACAATGCCCATACAAAATACCAATGACACCATCCGACGATACTCCCATCGATCGGTCACGGTCATCACATGTCCAAGGGTTGGTGAAATTCTCGGATGCCACAATTTGTCTCTCACTTTTCTCAAAAACACTCGCTTTCCTCACTTGTGACAAACTACACTGAACACTTAAAATTCAATCTTTCTTGGCCCGCCAGAATCGGGGGGCTTTAGGAAGCCTTTCTGATCTCCATTTGGAACTTGCAGCCTATGGTTGTAAAGATATTTGAGTGAATTTTCACTCTCTTGTTGAAGATTTTGGCTAATTTTGGCTGCAAGTTTGTGAAAATTTCACTTTTCTCTACCAAGGTCAGTCTGGAATTTCTAGGTTTTGCTTTTATGGAGTTGCTTCTAAGGGCGTCTTTGGGGAACGACCGCGAGCTCCCTCCTCTCCTCCTTGTCTCCTACCTTTTATGTCCTAAAGAGCTTGCTCTTTTTATCTTATCTCCTGAATTAAGGGATTTTTGGTCGGTCTTTTGTCCACCTACCAGGCCTATCAAGAGGCCTACTTCAACAACTTTCTAACTTAGCCAAATTTTCAACTTTTGCAGCTGTTGAGTGTGCAGCTTTTGCTACGATTTTCCTGTGCTTTCAGTAGCTTATCCCTGACCAATTTTTGTCCACTTGCACTACCAATAATGGTCTTCTATCACGTGCAGAGATCAAGTTGATTGGGCAGCTGAGTAGGATATGGTGGGGCCACCAATATGCTTAATTAGCAACTTCGAATTGAAACTTAACTGTGGACTGCGTTTTGGTTGTTGGTTTGAGTGCATGAATTGATCAATTAGCAAGCTCATGTTAAGTAGTTTAATATCTTGAACATTTTTCGCAATTATCTCCACCCAATTTTGCAAGAGAGTCCCTCAAAGTTGGTCATTTTCTTGCCCGAAAATGCCCAATTCAATGTAATTTGGTCATTTTTGCCCGATTCGATTAATTAGACCTGACCCAAGTTCAACTTCAACTCAATTGGGGGCCAAGATGATGATTTAAGGGTTAGGGCGAAATTTTGCAAATTTTGCAAATTGATCCCTCAACTTTTGAAAATTGCATTTTGGCCCCAACTTGCCATTTTAATTCCAATCTGACCTCGTGGGCATGGCTAATCACATTTAGATCATTGGCCCCGACTTTTTTTAATATATTTTAAGAAAAACATATTTCAATTAAAAGAACTATACTAAACACCTAGATAATTTATATGCAATAATTTGACATGAAATATTTTTGTGGAAAAACAAGTTCTCATTTTTTGGAATGGATTTTGAGCAAAAATTTAGGTGTCAACGGTCCTTGCATTCAATCACATTTGGCGTGCCATGCCTTCAATAAAGAGATTTAATTAATTGGAATGGCAAGAGGGACACTAAATCAAGGTACTGCAACAAGTTGAATGAGATCCCCACAAATCACATTTTCAGAGGGCCGGATTGGAAACGATAGGAATTCTCCATTTTCCAATTGTATGAGCTAGTTTAATCGATCTCAATCCTTGAAAAAGCAAAGTCCACATCATGATAAGGAGTCACACAAACAACTATCAAAGTAACCTAAAACAAGTTCATCCAAGAAAGGATGAGAGACCGACCCTGCCCAATAGTATGGCATGTTTATGCACAAATCTTACTTCTAGTCATCCATTCGCCAAACAAAATCTTTTTGGTTTTCATTAAAAGAAATGTTATCTTAGGTTCTTATTGTAGGAGGAAAACATGGCCCCAATCCTCTTCTGATTAAAATTGTCATTGGTTTTTAATAATCAAAATTAGATTAATTAAATCAATTATAATATCACTACTTTTTGGGCAAAAAGTTAGTTTCTTCCTCAAATGTCATCAAGAAACAAATGCGTTGCCTTTTCTTAGGGAGGTTGATAGTTAATTTAATGGCATTGAACGGTATGCCTAATATAATCAAACGTCTAGTTAATAAAATAAGGACAAAAGGGAATCGGATTCATAGAGCAAGTCTCCGATTCAATCGGTTTCTTTTCTATAGCCCAAAGGAGCAATGTTATTGCCTCATGCCACATGCACACAAGGCCATAAACGTGGAGCCCCACATCAGAACGCGTCGACATCCACATCTCCCGTCAATGTCCCAAAGCAGGGCCACCGACCTCCATTGGTTCATTCATGCACAAACTTGCTCCCCACGACAAACACTCGACAGCATTTGCCGTGGTTCACACGGATTGCTTGAGTACTTAATAGCTAAGCTATGAAATTTGGCAGAGAAGAAGCGTGTGAAAAGATCTCCATATTTGATAGACTATGTAAGGACCCGGGCCCCACTGTGTAATATTGTCCACTTTGGGCCTTCGGCCCTCACGGCTTTAAAATGCGTTACACAGATTAGAGGGATCCAAACCTTTATAAACTAGCCTCAAGACTCCCCCGTAAGCGATGTGGGACGGGAGAAATGCCCTTAGCCTCGCCCGCATACTACCGAGGCGATCTTAGTCCGTCCCTCCCGTCTTGTCACAAGTCTAGGTCGTTACATTCTCCCCCTTAAGGTACAACGCCCTCATTGTGGCTCCACATGCTGTGGAGTCGGCTCTAATACCATTTGTAATGACCCAGGCTCCACTGTGTAATATTGTTCGCTTTGGACACTGAGTCCTCACGGCTTTAAAAAGCGTTACAGTTAGAGGGACACAAGCCTTTATAAACTAGCCCTAGGACTCCCCACTAAGTGATGTGGGACAGGAGAAATGCCCTTAGCCTTGCCCGCGTATTGCCGAGGTGATCTTAGTCCGTCCCTCCATACTTTCTCGGGTCTAGGTTGTCACTGACTATTACAGTTGAACCACCGCCTCGTGAACCTCTATAAATAAGAGCCTCTCTTCCTCTCATCTCTCATCATTCAGACAACCATTTTTGTGTCAACACTGAAATAGAGTCAAGGTTATATACGAAACAAAGGATGAAGATGAAAATGGGTCACGAGGGAAGGTATCATCACGGTCGACATCATCATCATGGGATAAGTGACAGAGGCGGAGCAACATCATGGCGGCATGGTCCCCATGTAGGAGGATTGCTCTTTGGGTGTGGTCCCGAGGACATAGGGATCATAAGTCTCACAACCCAAATCCTAAAGGGATGGGGTGACACGGCCATCCTTCCTCCTGAAGGACGCAGCCTCAAACCACCCAAAATCCATCTCTCAAAAGCCCCCATGATGTGACACCCTCGACGGCCCCCGATCCGATTTGGGTCGCCACGGCTTACCTTTCACTTTCCTTATTAACATATCACTCGATACCGTTTCTATTGTAACGGGTCCATACAACCATGGGGGTTTACATCTTTTATTAACAGTCCCTTGCGCAATTTACATAACGGAAGCATATCCAACAATTCCCTTCCCTACATTCCGAAATTGATGCACACCAACTAAACATTTATAGATAAAAGCCGTACACTTTTGTTTACATAACTTGATGAACATCATTAGTCGATACATCAAAATTGCCACAGTCTTTCTATACTTGGCTATATTTTAAAAGATGACCGACATCTTCTCCAACAATCGTATGCTTAAAGTCCATCAACTAGTGTCGGCGTCCAAAGGTTCCCTCCTTTGCTATCCTTCTCCTCGCGGTCATATCCAACCGCTCAAACCATCTACTAATCTGAAGTGTTATTCCCCAAAAGGGGTGAGTACAACCACTCAGCAGATAGGGAAATCCAATAACAACTCAATGCATCATACAAATCACACATGCATAGCAGGCATAACTTACCTTGCAGCGATGCGCATACTATCATGCATCATCGTGCCTTATCATCATGCATACTATATCATCTTATGTCATCACTATAATCGTCATGGCATCATTATATCATACATGTCACCCTTATCATGACATCGTCACACCACACATCATCATCGTCATCGTGCATATCATCATGCATATCATGCCATGGGTGATCATCATATCACATCACATATCATCATCATCATCTTCATCATGCATATCATCATGCATATCATATCATGGGTGATCATCATATCACATCACATATCATCATCATCATCATCATCATCATCATCATCATCATCATTATGCATATCATATCATGGGTGATCATCATGTCACATCACATATCATCATCATCATCATCATCATGCATATCATCATGCATATCATCATGTCATGGTTTAATTTTCATCTTTATCTTTCAATTTTGATCACCACATCACCCATTCATCAATCTTATCATCAACCCTTCGGGCAGAAACCTCCGACAGGGTTCTCGGCAAACTCAGCCATCCCATGGCCACCGGGCTTCCGGCCCCCCACATTCTGGGCATCTCGCATCCCAACTAGCATCACGAGGCATTCCCTTCGGGCAGAGACCTCCGACAGGGCTTCCGGCCTTTACCCTTCTAGCCAGGCATCTCGCACCCCAATCTGGCATCGCGAGGCATTCCCTTCGGGCAAAGACCTCCGACAGGACTTCCGAAATTATGTACCGACATACCACCAGGCCTCCCTTGGAATTACGTACCGTATACCACCCGGCATCCCGACACTCCCGGGGAATCTCCGGAATTACGCCACTAGGCCACCGAGCATCATCATCCACCACAACCACTTCCTCATTTACCATCATCCACATATACCATTTCTTTATCTCAATTTAACATGGCAATTGGCATGGTATCAAACAAATCACACTTGACATGGAATTCACACTTGCATCTCAATTCATATGTCATACACATGCCAAAACTTTATCCCATACACATCTCAATTCAATACATGTACAAGGACCATGTCATACGCATACCAAGACTTTATCACATATATATATCTCGATCCAATTCATGTGCAAAGACCTCATCACACATATGCCACACAAATGGGATTGAATCCATGGTCAAATAAAAATCCATTTTATTTTATTATTATTTCATTATTATTTTATTTATTTATTATTATTTTATTTATTTTCATAAATAAATATTAAATTTAATATCTATGATTTTCCCAAAATCATAGTATTCAAACAATCACTAAACAAATCAATAGGATCACAATTTCATACAAAATTCATGGCCAAATTGAATTTCGTAACTTCACAATTTCCACAAATTAGCACATGATATTCGGATAATGACCAGAATTGCACAGTTTCCAAATAAATTCGATTAAAATACTCATATGGCCTCCAAAAATTACTAACATTTACAGGGTACTAGCCAACACATTTTCGTGCACTTTTCGTGCAGAACTCTAAGCCAAATTATTTTTATATTAATTTATACAACCCCACGAAACCTCTGGAACCACTACCGCGTCGTCCAGAATGCACTTCTCCGAAATATTTATATTTCACCCATCTATTCTCTTTAGTTTCCTCTGAAATTTGAGTATGTTATGTATCAAGGTGTCCTTTACAAGTTTCATGAAGAGATCTAGGTCAAATAACCAAATTATGGTCACCATTTAAGTCCATCAAGTCTAGGGTGTCTCGGAACACACCACCAGAATCAATCATCTCCAAGATCTAGCCTATTCACTAGGCTATAGTCGTTCATTTCTCTTCAAATTTGAGTATGTTGTAGTTTAATGTGTTACCTACAACTTTTATGAAGACAACGAAGTCAAATCTTCAACAGAAATCAACATGCAGTCAAGAAATCAACAAGAGGTCAGTGAAGATTTCGCAGATCTAGGGTTTCTGTATGATAGAACTTTTGAGCCCTCAAATCTCCATCGTTTTCTACGTAATTTCATTATGTCATACTACAAGATGTTAGCTTCAACTTTATTGAAGACACCGAAGCCAAAATCGAACTCCAAACACACATGAAAGCTCGAACAAGCTACTGACTTCCACGAACCGAACAAGAACAGTCACACGGTTTACAAATAACCAACTCTTACCTCGGTCTTTCGCACGAATCATACCTAAAATCTAACATGCAAACACCACAACAAACATGCAAGAGAAGTTATGGACTCCACTTGCCTCTAAGATGAGCAAACGGCGATGAACGACGGCGTACGGTGGTCGGAGAAGGCGGTCGAACGGCGAGCACACGGCGGCACCTCCCTCTCGGCTCCGCCTCCTCTCTCTTCCTCTCGGTCTCTCCTCCCTTTCTCTCGAACACCCTCTCTCTCTCACCCTTTCTCGGCCAAATGATCAAGAAGAACCGGCCACTCCTCTTCTCTCTCTCTTTTTATATCCCCTAAAGCCCATGATTAGTAATGATTGATTCACCTAATGTCCAACCAATGCATGCTCTCCTTTGTGCCACAAGTAATTTTTATTTTTAAATTTGAATGGGCTTGGGCTTAGGCCCATCCGGCCACTCCCTTGGGCTGGTCGAAATCCTCCTCTTCTTGGGCTCTAATGGGCCGACAAGCTTGGCCCACCAAGCTTTAGGCTAATGGGCCCAAGGCCCATTTCGAATTTCAAGCCCTTTTTCCTTTTCTTTTTTTTGAAATTCTTCTATAAATATTTTTGAATTCCAATTTTCATCTTGGCCAAAGTCTTGGGATATTTTTGCTCATTGAAATTTAAATCTTATGGCCAAGCATAGATTATTAATCTATTAAATTTAAATTTCCACAATCACAAGCACAAATCATCCAATTTAAAAGACTAATGGCTAAAACATAAGCCATAGGAAATTTATCACCTAATTAAAGACTTTAACACACCTTATAGCTCGGCTTTGAATTTCTGGGATGCCACACATGATGACGCTCTTGATCTAATGGCCACTAATTGAGGGACCTGAAAAACATGATAAGAAGAAAGGAATGAGCTACCATGGCCCAGTGAGTAATATATTTCTTCTAAGGGGATCAAGCAATCACTATGCACATTTAAAACACAAACATAACTCACTTTCACCAAACCTAGAAATTTAACAAACCTTCAAGGCCAAAATGTAACCTTTCTTACTTTAACACAATATGTTCAAAGCAAAAATATTCAAGATAATAATAGGCAAATGCCAATGGTCTAACCCATTGGTCAATCTCATAAAGCATGTATCAATGGTCTATTATATTGATTAAGCTCATCAAACCACACATTGATGGTCCATTCCATCAACTAAACTCAAATCACATGTCAATGGTCCACTTCATTGACCAAACTCATATCACATGTCAATGGTCCACTCATTGACCAATTTATTGCTCAATATCAAACCATGGTCACGATACAACGCCCGGTGACAAGGTGACCAAGATTCCCCTTGGCAAGGTCTCCACCTATTATTAGTTGATGGCTCGGCCCGCAAAAATATCCTAGAATAGTATGCATACCCACAAGCCCCTCATTTGGGCAGCGATATTGAGCATCAATACCAATCCAGAACAATACCATCCACAATCCACAAAGCCAAGTCCATACATCATTTCATATATCATCTTTCGCAACTTAATTTATTCGCCAAAAATACTTTTCATAAAAACATTCTCAAATAATTTCGAGACTCTTCTCATAAATCGATTTTATGAACCGAATTAAATCAAATGCATGTCATAAAGACATTTCATGAATTGATATACATAATATTCTATAACCCATGCTCAAAAAGCTTTTCATAAAAAGGTTTCACAAACCCAAAATATATAATATTTCTCAACTTCGTTTCCCAAACAAAATATATCTTCCCACCAAAAAGTTCTCACGTTATTTATAAATATCAAAATGTAGTAAATGCCCAATCCAATTTTATACAACAAACATGCTTATTCATAACTCATAAAATGTCAAATTTTTATAATTTTGAAGACATGAGTTTATAAATTCTTAGAAGAAATAGTATCACTCAATTGGAAAGCCCAAACCAACCTACTACAGTTACTCAAGCCCACGTACTCGAATTCCTAACAAATAACTGAAGAACACTATCAAAAGACTGAGTAAAATGATAATTTTATAAATGACTTGATTACACGATGCCTGTTCATCGATAAAACGACATCTATGCGCCAACCAACGCTTGCCCATAGCAAAAATCTATTGTTGTCCCATCGCGCTCTAAACTTGTTCAGGGCATAATTTCCTCCACATAGGTTCTTCTCAAACAAACATATGGTCCATAGAAAGCCATTTCGATGTACTACAAAAACCTCGACTCAGCCACCCCAAAAATCCATTGAAAACGGCTGAAATTCGGGCCCGCAAGTTACTATTCCGAACCCCACCAGTGTGCAACGAACTTCGAAATTTTGTTCCGGGCAAACCATAAGCCTAAATTGAGATCCATAAAATTCTATAACTTTACAACACCTTAAACTATCATTTCTATAAAAATACATAGCTCAATGACTCAAAAATCGGACTTCGCTACATGAATCTCCAAAATTCCGAATTTTAGTCCTAACCTTGAAAAATAATCCGATTAGAAGAATGATAGGCGCGAGTGTTTACTGGGCGTTACAAATTGAGTTGAATTAGTTTGGGGAAGCGTCCATGATGAGAATCCCGCCTCTTTCTTCCTTCTTCTTCTTCTTCTTCTTCCCTTTCCTTTCTCCCTCTCCCTTTCTTTGGTCCAAATGTGCTTCTCCTTTTCCTTTATCTCCTCCCTTCTCTTTTCTTTCTTTCTTTCTTTCATCTCTCTCTCTCTCTCTCTCTCTCTCTCTCTCTCTCTCTCTCTCTCTCTCTCATTCTTTTCCCAAATGTTCTCGGTGTCTCCTCATCCTTCGTCTTCTTTTCTCCTCTTTTCTTCTTTGATTTTTCAACATTTCTTTTCCTTTTGTTTTTTTTTTTTTTTTTTGTTTTTGTTTGCTAGGTCCCAAGAATGCCATATTTTACATTCTACCCTCCTTAAAAAAAATTTCGTCCTCCTTTTTGAGCCCCTGGGGGACTTAGTCAATCTATTGACAATCGCACATATACGATTCTTTTCACTTCGTGTTTTTGACAGGCCAATTATAAAATCCATGGTCACAAACTCCCATTTCCAACTTAGATATTTCAAGAGCCTACAATTACCCACTTGATTTATGTTGCTCAATTTTTACTTACTAACCACTTGGATATTGATCAAGAAAAGAGAGAACAAAAAATGTACAATATCATTCTTCATTTGAATCCCAGCAAAAGTATTCTTTCAACTCTTTACAAATTTTAAGTATCCCCGGATGAGATGAGAAGTTGAAAGAGCACATCAAAAGAGATGTTGCGTGCCAAACACAAATCCCTTGAAGTTTGCAATTGCTTGCCTCGTCCACTTTGACCACCAACTGTTAACGTAAATAAATTTAAGTCAGACTTAGCATGTCTCGTGCCTCCTTGATAGATCTGATCATCGTCAAACTTGATGACTAAAAACAAACTAAAATTGATTGCAACAGCTTCCAAGAATATAAAACCACGCGGATTCATATCTGTTGCATCTCTCTCCACTGAGTGTAAATGATGCTTCTAGTTATTCTTCTGCTTAGCTTTAATTAGCCTATGTGCTTTTCTTAATAGAATTGCGGCCGTAGAGTAAACAATTTAAATTTTCAAAGAAAATTCCAAAATTCAATAACCAAAGCTCAAAGTCCTTAGGCCTTTTCAGTTCCAACACAACCTCATATGCGCAGATGCATAGTTGAACCATTTCTTGTATAGAAGGCTTTAGGGGATTTGTTTCCTCTACCAATAATCTCCAAAAGATAGAACCTTTCCTTAAATTGATGAAAGCAATTTGAATCCCTTGAACTATATCATAACTAAACACTTGTGGTATATACATTAAGGCAATGTGATAGTCACCACATACTCGAAGATCCTTATAAATTCAATCGGTCCTCCTTGGGGCACAGCAAGCAACCCAAAGGCAACAGCCAATTCCTCACTATTATAATCAAAACTAATCTCTTTGTTCTATTCATCAACATCATGAGGTGCGGAACTTTTGTTTGAAACATAACCAGCTTTCTTGACTAATCCTATTACTTCATCAACCTTTAAAAGATATCAGACATTCTTGGTTGCCCTCTCTTCGGACACAACGATGTGAACTTGGCCATTGATCCCAACCCAACTACTACAATTGGACTCTTCTTTAATTCTCTTGATTTCATCAAAAGCCATAATAAGAATTGTCCATATGAGTACATCTTGTACTTGCATTGATTGAACAATTGTTAAACATCTTCTATGCATCCACATCTTGCATACATTGAGATGCCAACCAATGTTGAGCAAGAATAACTTGATTTCACAAAATTCCATCAACCTGTTGCTCAAAATTCTAAAGCTATCAATTATGCAGAAGCACTTAAAATACTGGTAACGTCCATTTAATCAGGATCAATCCCCTTAATTGTCATTTAACATAATAACTTGGGGGCATCTTTAAAGAAGCCATTGTGCGTGTATCCTATGACCATGGAAGTCCATGGAATGATGTTCTTGTCTAGCATAGACTTTGAACACCTTACATGCACAAGTGATCTCTCTTTCTTTAGCATGCATGTCGATGAAAACATTGCTCACTAGTTGATAAGCCTCAAATCTCATCTTTAAGATCAAGAAGTGCAGAGACTTTGTGAGCTTCAATCCAGCGTGAAAATGGGAGCCTTTAGAATAGATGTGTAAGTAAAATTGTCAGTCTTCATAGCCTCTATCACCAACTTAACACTACTCAGATCTCCACATTTTGCATACATGGCAACTAGCGCACTCTAAATATACTCACTAACTTATATCCACACTTAATGATGCAGCAATCACCTTTGCCCCAAAAGCGTCAGCCAAAACTGTTGCACAAGTTGCCATTATAGTAAGTAAATTTTACTCGTTGGATTTAATGCCTTTCTCTCATTCCTTTAAAACACTCCTTTATGCCTGTCTAACAGAATTTGCCAGAAGAACTTAAAGCCTCTCTAATAATTGTGATATGACACCATCCATAGAAGTTGCTCCGATATCGAATGGGCAC
>NC_052614.1:41184344-41189554 GCF_016545825.1 Eucalyptus grandis
GTTGAGGATGAAGATGATGAGGATAACATCACTATCTCTCTTTTGAAGAATCTCGTCAACTGCTCAGAGAAAGAGTTAGAACAGCGAACGTAAGAAAAAAAGCGAGAGAAAGAGGAAGAGGAAAAAGAAACAAAGAGGAAAGAAGAAGAAGAAGAAGAAAGAGATCTTGAGCAAGAGAGAGTTGAAAAGAAGAAGAAGAGCAAAGAGATCAAGAAGAAGGAGAACATGAGGAGCGCTCTCCACTGAAGGCATAGACACGGGGAGACCAAGAAAAGAGGAATGACCTCAAATCCGCAACAGGTGAGGGAGTCGGTCGATCCCCAGCGATCCGAGAGGAGGTTTTTGCCTCTCGCTTTCTAAGGAAGGTCATGAGGTTTCTTCGCCAAATCTGCGTGATTATGTGATCTTCCCGTTTGCATTTACTCCATCGGATCGTGCTAATGCCGCACGCGGACCGAAAATTCAGCGGACTTTCGCGAGTGATGGATATTCTCTTGAAATGCAAGGTCGAGATATATGCATTGGGATGTGAAGTTCGAGAACTTGCTTGATGCACGACAAGTCTCTTCGGGTTCATTAAATGATCAAATCCAAGCCCTTTCTCTTGATTCGTGCTAATGCTAAGGGTGAGGATGTTGCTCAGCTGAAGGAAGACTTTAAAAGGTGGAAGGCATCGTTTAGTCGATGGGAGATTTTCAGCTTGTTCGTATTCCCAAGAATCCTTGACTTCATTTTCATCTCAATCTTTTTTATGCCGACAAAATGGGGGAGAGTTTAGTCGCAACTTGAAAAACTTTGAACTTAAACTTTTTGGCTTGTTTGGTTTGTGGTTTGTTTTGACTTGACTTGTGTCTGGATGTGGACTAAATTTGGGATTTGGATTTGATTGCTTATTATTAACTACTATTGATGTCTTATGGATGGCTTTACTACATACTGGACTAACCTATTTTCTGTGATTGCAGATTCTAGTGTTATTCATTTAGTCATTTAATCTATAAGATATGCATATGATATGCATATGTGCTTGAGAAATGTTTGCGGGTCAAAGTTTTCCAAATGCAAGAAAGTTTT
The DNA here is from genome assembly GCF_016545825.1 of Eucalyptus grandis. Classification (NCBI taxonomy): domain Eukaryota; kingdom Viridiplantae; phylum Streptophyta; class Magnoliopsida; order Myrtales; family Myrtaceae; genus Eucalyptus; species Eucalyptus grandis. Next base: position 41,185,419 of record NC_052614.1, read on the forward strand.
GTTACCATCAAAAGGGGGAGATTGTTGGAGAAATTCCTCTTGAAGTGTTTTGAAGTTGACAAAACGTTTCCATCAGCCTAGTTTGAAAATTGCACACTCTACTATTTAAAGTCTGGACTCAGGGCAGTAGACTCAAGACTCAAAGTCTATCCATCATTGAATGGTCTAATATTGAAGAAAGGCTATCTAAGGTGATGTTTCATTAAGGATGTGGCCTTATCGACTGAAGAAGATCTCTTTGGCTGGATATGACATAACGAATTCTTTATTTGATCACAATTGATTCGAATATTAAGGATCCGATGATTGGCAAAGTTTACTTGGAAGGTTCTACTTATGGAAACCGAGATCCTGATTGTATGGATGGACATGATTGATGGGCTATCGACATGTTCCTTTAATAGCTCGAATGATATTCCTAATTGATTCCGTACAACGGGTAGATTGGAGGAATTCCTTTGGTAAGTGCCAACGGGTATGATGGCATGAAGGAGTATATAAGGAAGACGTTCTAGTTGTTCGAGTAGGTGTACGAAGAAGAATTCCAAAGTCTCCGAAGCTCATTGTTTCTAGTCAATTCATTTGTTGAGCATAATCGTGTAAACAAAAGAGAGTCTATATTCGTGAGAAACCTTGAGGAAGTGTGGTAGAACATCTACATTTGTGGAATCAAGGAAAAGCTTGTCTTTGTAACTTCTCTTTTGTTCATAGTGAAATCCAGCGGTGGGCTGTCGGTGGGGAGTGGACGTAGGCTTGGAATAAGCCAACCACTATAAATCTTGTGTTCATTTATCTCTTCCCTATCCTTTACTTTACTTTGATCGTATTTTCCTTTCTATCGATTGCCTAAAATCGCTATATCTCGAAAATTTGTTTGTGCACCTATTCACCCCTCTAGGTGATTATACTAGCTATCTCAGATTGGAGTACGAATTCTTTTAGGCAGGGTAAAGATCAAGAGAAGCGAGGAAGAGAGATTGCCCACATAAGGAGACAGTCTTCCCGGAGACCCACATAGGAGGGTCTAAAGCCACAACTCTGCCTGCAGTTGCTGCAAACAATGCCAATCCATTCACAAAGTTTGCTTCCGCTGCCTTTGATCATGTTCGTCGGGTCAACATCGATCGCCGATTTGAAGTGGAGGAGAGCATCTTGATCAACGAAGTTCCTGGAATAAATGGGGGCTGAAACATCTAATAGGAAAGCTAACAGAAGATCAATAAATGGTAAAAAGATGAACTTCACCATAAGGAACAGTCTCTCGATCGCATTAATGGCTACTGAGCTAGGTAGGACCTATTCTCGGTATTCATACCAAAACCTACCCAACGATTGTCTTAATTAAAAACCAAAAACGCGAAGGACACGACAAACCACATGATCCCGAACTCAGAGATATCATACGTTTGAATATTTGTTTTGAGCGTCGAAGTTATCATAAGACGTGATCCGTGTAGGGGCTGATCTTGACTTTAGGGATGATCCTACCTCATTAAAGAATGCCGTTCGCAATTCCCCACAACCAAACAATCATGCCTACCAAGCCATTTGAGTTGAGACCTTCCCTAGAGGTGAGCTTAGAGAAACCCTAGTAAATCATCATGTCTAACTCCGTAGATGGCCCGTGCGAGGGTCACAAATGGAACTTTAACTGAGGCTCCCATGCTCGAATGGGAATGATTGTGACAACGAAGAATTATTACGCATTTCAACTACAGTAAGTTATTTCTAAACTTTAAACATATTTTAGAAATTTATATACAACGCATGATGTACTGCCCTATTCATAAAGTTTTGAAAGGGACTGAAAATGGTTGAACATGGACTAATGTTTTTATTTTAACTTGCATTTTTGAGATTTGACTTTTATTCAATGTTATTCACCTTAAATATTTTGAGTTATACATATTGACACTGAATCTATTTAGAGTCGTGTAAAGATTTTTAGTTGAAAGAAAATAGTTTTTCGTTACCCTTTCAAAAAAAGAGAAAACCATGTATGTCTTTTATATTACATTATTGTTAGGTTGTGATCAATAATGACGGCCATTGCTAACTCATATTTTTATAATTGCATTTATCTTTTGTAATAGTTATTAGTGATAAACATGCACGATTTAGCAATCTATGCATTTGAGTTCCGAATAGGGATAACATATTAATCAAGGAAAAGAACAAAAATGATAAAACAGTATATTATGAAGGCAAAGTGAAAATGGGATTTTTGCAAATATGTAGAAATGAAACGGTAAATAGCGTAGACTGAAAAAAAAAACCAAAATGCCCAAAAAAAAAAAACACTATCTGAGTGAGTCTCATGATTTAGGGCGGAGGAATGATGGAATTATAAGGTAAAAAGAAAAAGGAAAAACAGAACAAAATCACATGAAGAAAAATTAAAATCAAATGGTTAATAGAAAATATGAAAAACCATACCTTCCGTTTTCATTAGTACTGTACTACTTTTCCTCCATTATTTTGAAAATATCAGTTTGTATCTTGCATATTGCGTCTAGACATCACTTTGTACATTCACATTGTTATTTTTATAGTCTTATTTATAAAATAAAATAAAAGACATTTCCTTTCCGAAAATTTTATCGTCAAATCCTAAATTTTCCATACCCACTGAAACCCCTTCTCCTAAAAGTAAAAATTAGTGCAAATCAAACCTCCCAAACCCCAAATTCCGTCACTACCTTGGACTGCCATTGAAAACCTTTAGCCATCGCCCACACTATTTCTAGCATTGTCGGCCCCCATCCTCAAAACAAAACTCCCTCTCCACCACCCCCCGGGGTTCCAAAACAAAACTCTCTACACGCTCCTTGATTGCCTGGTCGCGGTAATGGCTCGCTAAGGTCATGTATTACCATGGACAACCTCAATCAATGTCATCCACAGCCTTATCACAGCTCAATCTTGATTGCAGGTTGTTAATTGCTAAGGATAACCATGGCCTGCGACCTCAATTTGAGGTTAGGGATCACAAGGTCATGCATGGCTTAAAGGAGGCCAGAGCCTGATTGCCATAGTGGCTTGCTAAGGTCACATATTGCCATGACAACCTCAATCAAGGTAATTCATAGTCTTGTCACAGCTGAATCTCGATTGTATATCGTTAATTACCATGAATGGCCTTGGTCTGCTACCTAAATTTGAGGTTAGGGGTCACGAGGTCATTCATGGTTTAAAAGGAGGCCAACAACCTCGGATCAAGGTCAATGTTGTTGTGACACAACTTAGGTCAAAGTCTTTTGAGAGAGAGAGAGAGAGAGAGAGAGAGAGAGAGGCACAATTGAACACAGAGGGATGAGGCGAGAGCGTTAACGAAGTGGGAGAGGCACAATTGAACACAGAGGGATGAGGGAGAGGCGGGCGTTAACGAAGGCGAGAGGGGGTCAATGGTTGTGGTGAGGAAGTGGGTCAATGGTGGCAGATAACGATGGGTAGTGGAGAGGTGAGGGATTGTGCATAATGGACATTGAGGGAAATTCTTCACGCCAGGATAATTTCTGGTAATTTGATTAGCATAGTATCTCTTGTTCGAGTTCTCTCTGCTGCAAACTTCTAAGCTTTGCTCAAATATGGGTTATTACACGCATTTGTCCACATGAATGAAAATGTTGAAATATACGTGGGATTCAATATATCACCCAGAAAAAAAAGAAAAAAAAAGAGGAATTGAATTAAAGTTAGAAATTAGAAATTATTGATTTTGTAATGACAATCTAGATAAAAGAAGCCAAAGTCTGAGCAGTTTTGTGGGAAACACATTCCCACCATATCTGGGGCCTTTGAAAGCCCAAACAAAAGAATGCGACCATGGTCCAAAACCAGATTTCATCAAGGTTAATTGGGCTTTCCGTAAATAATCTTAGTCCATGTATGTGAAATGGACGTGCAATGAACGTATAAATCCGATGTGCGTATATTCAAATAGTCAAAACATAAGATACATATCTACAATTCATCTCATTGGATTTCAACCTTAAAATTATCCAAAAATATCATTCCCTCCCAAGCCTTCTCACTAAAATGTAAATTGTCATAGTATGTTACAATATAGTGGACAATATTGTATTTAAATATTAAATTAATTTACAAACAAGTTGCAAAAAGATCTCATATTTTAA